>NW_020227539.1:0-84951 GCF_003070985.1 Temnothorax curvispinosus
TTATAAAACGTGTCATTGAATTTGAGTATCTATTAATTTAACAATGTGTAAAATGATTAAATACAAGTCGTTGCTAAATACGAGTTTTCGTCTAGTAAACCTAGATGTGACTCTGAGGATTATTTCAACAGATATGTCGGATCTGATAACACAGTCTACGGCATATTTCTTGTTTTATCCGCAATAAAGCGGTTTCATTAAGAGTCGTCTGTATGGACATAAGTTAAACGAGAGAGATTCTCCGCGTTTATTTATTCATTTCTGACGTCGTAATCCAATGTGGGTGACAATCCAGAAGATTAAAGCACAAAAAAGTTAATTATATATGCAACCTTCGCGTTATGTTAAATTTTATAAAAAAAATTTATTAACAATTTAGAATCTGCGTTTAAATTATTCTTAATTTATTCCCCTTCCCGAGGGAGGGGGACTTTAAAGAGCTTGATGTACCAAAAGCTCCGTTTGATAGATTAAGTCATCTTTACATAACATCGTCCATACGCTTATATAAACTTTTCTTTATTTGATGATCCGAGAAATCAGTTCCCTATGTAGATTCGGCGTGACTCACTCGGTCGAGCGACAACGCGCAAAAACCTGCATCAGCTGCATGTGCATATATGCGCGCATATGCATCGGCCATTACTATGACAGCTGGTCTGTCGCAAGCAAAATATAAAACTGTACTTGGGATCCGATCTTTATTACGCGAGAGATCGGAGACAGGCGTTCGCGCGTTCTCGGAAACGAATTACCTTCCGAGACCCGGGTGCCAATTAATCACTCATTGCCGTGAGTTGTAATAATGACTTAGAATTTTCTCCGCGACACGTTCGCGCTGCAAAAATAACGTTTCATCAGACCTGGGTCTCCCGTGGTCGTGCCGGTATTTGGATATCGGTTGATCGAGCATACCGAGCCGTCGTGCCAGCGCGGTAAAACTAATCGCGAATTCAATCGGCGAACACGGCGGTCGCGGGCTCGGCAGGCCGCGAGTGCATCAATCGGTGGGTCACGCGCGTGTTAATATTTTAGCATCAATCTCCGCCGCTCACTCGGAAACTGGACCAGTCGACCCTGGACCAAATCCCGACGAGCCGATGGCTGACGAAATGTCTCCTCACGAATTCCCAGTTCTAGCGCGCGACCTCACGATCCCTCTGTTCTTTCTTCTCCCTCTTTTTTTCCGCGTCTTCGTGATTGGAAAGAAAACGTGAAATGGCGAATACCGAGTAAATTCGTCATCAGATGCGAATGATCAGAAATAATGCAGTGCTCTGTGGTCGCCGATCGACGCCGATATGCGACCAGGGGGGGTCGATTTTGAAAGACACGCTGGAGTTTCAGGGATCAACTCCAAATCCGCGTGAAGGAGAAGAGAGAAATTAAAGAACGCGGATCCCTTTTCTCAAAGAACTCGTAAATCACTCACCGGTGTCGTTGTCGTGCCCTTGGGGCCCATCCCCGACATCCTCGGTGGCTGTGGAAAGTGCTGGAACAGATAAGGAAAGAGCAGAGTGAGATCGGGACGCGCACGGCCGTTTTAGAGGGACGCAGGGACGGGGGGCGGCAGAGAAGAGCGAGGGGGAAACGCGATTATTAATGCGGGTCGCGTCGTAAAGTTACGTGCCCTCGAGGCGATCGCGACCTTCCACGTTGACGGACGGACATTAAACTATAAGCATTAAGCTGTAGCCAGGCCCGCAACAATTAACCCTTTGACTGCCGGAGTAATTTATGCGACGTGACCTCTGGCTTGAGCCCCGGTAGAAAGATGAATGCGAAATTAGGCTTGTTTGCGTATTTGATTCTTACGACAGTCTCAATGCTGCGATATTATGTACAGCACGCCTCAAAATCACCGGATGCTGTCAGCGACAAATCTTCTGGTCAATTTAAAGCTTTTCTTCAACGAGCGAGACGTCAACAATTTCCGTGTTATAAGCAGTTAAACGGACTTTTCGCTAAACCCCTTCTGTGTGGAAGCTAAATGGATTAACTTTTTTAGTTAACATAGTAAATTGAAAATAAAATTAGTTTCTTTAATCAATTTTAGATAAAATTTGTCTTGAATTTTAATTAGAGGTCCAGTTACAAAGATATATGATATATAAACTTGACTTTATCGGTATTTTTTCTTTAGAAAAATCACTTTTATAAAAAATTTATTAAAGGATATTTGATGATTTCAGAACGTCTTGTTTAAAATCTATCACATATCATAAAAAAAAAATCATTATATTATATAATACAATTTCATATTTCTGACAATACTAACACATTTCCACCTGGGCGACAATCGTTCGGAGGAAGACAAAATAACAAAAGTTCTGGTAATTATAATGCCACGACTGAAGTTTATGTATATACCGCAACTCGTTTTATAAAGTTATGAAGACGAAAGGTGATACAGAGAATGATCAAGATCAGGATAGAGTTACAGCAAATGTGACGCTGAATGTCGTTTCATTAGTTGTATATAATGATTTAATTTTAGTGATATAATGGAATAATTATAATAAATAGTCATAAACTTCAATTTAATCACTTATAATAATATTATATTTTTTATTTTATTTATCTCGGATAAACGTTTTTTTGAAATTAATTATTATAGCATTATGACAGATTATGACACATTTTTTGTATCAATCTCAAGCAAAACACGAAGTTGTAATAACGTCATGATAACGTCAAAGTGACGAAAGTGACTTTTAATAATTATTTTGGAACCATTCTAACGTCACATTGACATCACCATCCTTTCTTCTGCTTGGGAATAATAATAGAACTATTTTACATGACTATTTCCTTTAATATGTTTCGTTGATTCATGCAGCTTGTTCATTTTTCTTTCCGAAACTTCACAATACACAATTAAGGTGCTATTTATCCTCAATTTTCTAGTTGCTGATATTTACTTTTCTCTCTGAGCGCAACCAAATGTCACCGCGAGTTGGTATAGGAACAATAGTCGTCGCGCGAACGACACAATCGCGTCCCTCGGTGCAGAACAATTTAATTTATTCAATTACGAGGCAACGCAATTTTTCGCCATTTATTCTTGATTGTTATTTACTCGATAGGCGCAAACACGCGTACTCGCACGATCGATCCCCACGCGGTGATTGGAGAACAAGCGTTTGCTCGGTGACCCATTAAGCCCGCAACCTGTTCCACGACAACCTACGTTGTAGATGTGAGCAATATCTCTCTGGAGGTTTCCCCCAGTATTTGCGCCCAGAAAAGACCGATCGAAGAAACAATCGTGACTTTTCTAAGTAACTCAGCTTTACGAGTGCCACAATGATGTATCACAATGTTTTCTCAGAAAAAGAATCTTGAAAAAAAAATCAATGAAATCTTATATCAACAAAAAGAACAATATTATGTAAAGATTGATGATTGACATGTAATTGTAAAGTTTCTTAAACTTCCTTAAACGAATCTATTCATTGCCTTTTAATTTGTTATCTTTAAAAATATTTAGATAAGACGCTATAAAATAAAAAGTTAAGATACTATAGAAGTAGGGCCGTGTATTTATACATAGCGTAAAAATGAGTTGAACAAAGAGGGAAGTTCCATCGTCGAGAGTGCACAAGGGATATTAGGAGAAATAAATAACGCATGCGGGATCCATTGGGATCCATTTTACGCGTTAATTCCCATAGAATGTATAGCATTTCCTATATGCGGCTCTATCTCGTCTAGCGCTGGGTGGAAAGCGCGTTAAAATCGATTGGCGGCCCCAGAAGAAAGTCAGTGTTAAACGTCGGACTCTCACTGTGATATAACGAGAGCGCGGGACATACGGTGTGCATCCGCGCTAAGTGGTACACCCGCGTTCCCTAAACGCGCTCGTTGCTCAAATCGCGCGGCTCGCGCCCGATTGCCGGAACCGGCTTCCCGATATATATAATTTGCCGGAACGTCTCGCGCGACGCAGCGTCTGAATATCATGGATTGCACCTGACACATTATACTTCGTCGCACGTGCACGTGACCGTCACAAGCGTGGCCAGATGCGTCAGCGAATCGCACGCTAATCGCGTTAATTAACGAATCCGGGCTTTAAATGCGGATATGGCCCGCGCGCGTGACGGCGGTTCCAAACAGCGGAATTACTACGTCATTGCGTATAGCAATGTTAGTCGATCTATTTGTATTATGATGACTCTTCTGTTACAACCGATTGGAAATCCATGTTTTTTGTCAGAAGTTAAACTTCAGGAATGTAAATGTTTATTTTAATAATAATAACAATAGCCTACTAACAATCTCATTATTTATGCATTTTGTTAATAAAGACTAACACGGTATGCAATATGTAATATATAATATGGAATAAATTATATGTAAGTATATATAATATGTATTATATGTATATATGTATAATATACATTGTATATAAATTGTTAAAGATTGCTCGAAACTTCCGTGCAATTTTAATTTAAAATTCAAGTACAAAACTGTTTTTGCTATTTAATATTTAACCAAAGATACTTAATATTCACTACTGAGAAGAGTTGAAAATCTTTCCCCTCTTCGTCCCATGACAAGGTCAGAGCTCCCATCAATTGCAGTACTCTATAGATGCGCGAGCCGAACGTGCTGCAAGTAACCAATTACATTATGACGTATGCAAATGAAAGGCGACTGTAACGACGGCTGTGTCCCCGTCTACTTCCTGTTGTCCACTTGGTACTTCCCCTCCCCCTTCCGCTCTTTTTCTGCTCTTCACCATGTGCGATGACCTGAGAACGAGCGATGATATTCAGCGAGCGAACGTGATCAAAATCGCGATCGCTCAACGCTCGAGTATTTTCTCATACATCTTTGTACTTGGAAATTCATGCATTACTTCATGTATTACCGATATCAACCGTGAATGCACGCTAAAACGGGTCCTTGAAACCTTGCGGTATTTACTTTTCTTTGTATAGCATTCCCTTGTGTAAATCTTGATCAAGCTCCTCTCTCTTCCTTATAGATCATTTTTAAGCGAGATGAAAAAAATATCTTTCCACAGGGTCATATCCATACATTTTGTAGAATTAAGAAATTTCTAGGCAAATTTACATATCAAAGTCAAGGTCCCTAAGTACAATGCCGACATTAATTATTGCATCATCTTAAAAATTATTTATTTATTAAAAGTTTAGCGGAGATACTCTTTATACATACTTTATGTACGTAAGTAAAATATTTTTATCGTTGTGGCAGTCCGTGTGTGTATTTGGTATCATGAAATCAGCGTTGATACAATAAAAAATTTAATTGTCAATGCCAAAGAAATGTCAGGCTGTAATCAAAGCCCATGACAGCAATACTAAATATTAAGAAAAAAAAAACGTATTAAAATGTTAATATGAATAATACTTCCTGAAGTTATCTACAAATGTAACAAGATAAAATAAGCACATTGGATTAAAAAACTAATTTATTTATTATTTCGATTTTTATGAGAAAAATTGATACAATGATGATCTAATTAGATTTAGTACATTAGAAACGCTTGTTTAAGAACATGTATACGCAAACTTCAGTAATAACAATGCATTTATAAAATTTTTTTATTTAGAAATAGTCTGTAACTATCCGTTTCAGAAAGAAATTTTGATATTTTAAAGCCAAATATAAAAAAATTATATATATTAGTACACAGAATTGTGTGGTGACAAATTATTGGGTGATGCAATGATTAATGCTAGTACTGTAATACTAGCTTTACTTATTTGTCACATTTGACGCGCGTTTAGTATATTTGAACATTTTAGATGCTTTTACGCGCGGATATTTGTTTGTATATTTATTCATTTGGATATTTGTTAAACTTTAAATTTAAAAACGCACAATCTCTCCCCCCCTTCCCAAATGTATATCAAGATACATTGAACGTTCAAACATTCGACATTTGATTTTAGGGTATTAGGGTATTAGGTTTGGGTGAACGGCCGGGGACAAAATACCTATTCGAGTATATTTCCATCCTCTTGGACGTCGCTCAAGCGAACGCCCTGCATCGGAATGGATTGCCTAATAAACCTCTGAAATCAGTTATCTCTATAGCTCGCTAAAGGCAGTATTAATTCGCTCCACTTTATCGTGACGGCGCGGTGTGTGGCGCGCACGTTAAAAAAGCCGTTTTGAAGACTTTCTATAATCCCGAGATCGCCTCTCACCGTCTCTCGCGCTCGCCCGCGGCGTCGCTTACAGCTCCATTCAAAAAACGCAAACAACCTCGGCGTCCAGGGGCGCACGTGAAAACGTTTCTACGGAAGTGGCTCAGCACGTACGCACATGTAATAAAAAATTGTCTGTTTTACGTATAATTAAAGTAGTCATGCAAATTATTTGAGCCCCGAATCGATATTTGGATTTAAAAGTGTAAAACTGTTCTGCGTTCGATTTATCCAAATATCTAAAGATACTTTTTGTGCAATTCATGTCGCAAATAATATGCATAAAATGTTATTAAAAACTCTTTTTTTCTCGTCGTACAGTAAAGTCAGCAATTTTTCGTTGACGCTGATACAGCGCTAAGATCGAGTAACCAAAAAAAAATACGATCGCTCTTTTTTTATGTCTTCTTTCTTTTTTTACGTCCTGGCTCACGTCTTTTTTGCGTCCCTGCGTGTATTTCCAAATGCAATCGATCCGCCGAATAACACACGTCTGGCTTGCACCATCCTTTCGAAATTACTAGCGCACGAGACTCGTTTAAATAAATCGCGAGTCGCTCGTGCCGATTTCGAGAATGGTAATCACGATCGAGGCATCAATGGCTCTGAAATGAATGTCGGACGCCTAAAAAAAAAAAGTTCAAGGGTACGTGTGCGCCGACGAATTAACCCTCGATCGCTGTAATTAAATTTGTTAGCGTGACCACTTGTGGCAATCCTTGGCCCCTTGTAGCCGACCCCCTCACCTCCCTACGCCTCAGAGTAATAACCCACATAGCGTATCACCGTTCCAAGGATATATCTGTAGAACATCATCGTAATGGGATATCCTTAGGATGTTGTTACGACAAACGCAACTATCCTGCGTGCCTGCATATTTATTTATATTAAGTAACGGAACGATTCAAGACGCACTATACGTCTGACCGTGCATTCCGATCGGAATGCGGGGGAGACGCTTCACATCGCCGTCACGTAATCGACACATTGTTCTGGATTCCCATAGAAATCCAGCACACGCGATCCGATGACGTGCACACGTGCGGGATTCCTGGATGTCGATCGGCGGCTCAGGTGATCGACGATCGGCGCTTATGGGCATCGACCAGACGACCGCTCGTAATAGGAGAGAAAATGCACTTTCAAATAAGAAAGAAAAAAAGGAAACAGAAAGGAAAAGAAAGAAAGGCGAGGAGGGGGGGGAGAGAGAGACTAATTGTAAATTTCATAATTCTTGGAGAAGATAAGAGCGTAAAATTGCGTGTGCACTATCAGCGAATATTCCTGAGTCACATTTCTATCATTTCCCAGCGAGAAATGACCCGTCAATTAGACGTCTAATCGACGTCTATAAAGCAACGTTTATAGACGTCGATTAGACGTCTAATTGACGGGTCATTTCTCGCTGGGTTTGGCTTCCGGGGGAAAAGGGAATCTAAAGATATACGATAGTACTTCGAGATAATGATGAGCGTCTGACATTTCGAGGCATTTCCAAACAAAAACGTTTGTGTGTTCATTTTCGTCGAGTATTTTACGCGACGGTATTCGATCCTAGTCCATGTGTGTCGAAATACCACGATCGACGCACGACATACGCGATGTCGAGGGACACATCGCGTCTCTTCCTCTCGTGCCACCTTTCCTTCCTCTATAACTTTGCGAATAATTTCGAGCGCGCTGTTTGCCTCGCGATTACGTAATTTGCATATTAAGGCTGGGACCGCGTCTTTCAGCTTCAACCTTGTCGCGTATACGGTAATAAGCGAACCACGTGCGCGTAAAATTCTGTTTTTTTAACGTGCCTTTTATTCACGGTACGTTGCGTCTCGTTTGTACGCGAAATTTGCTCAATCGAGAGGAAGAAAGAAATCCGAAAAATCGATAGCAAAAATCGACATAATTACATGAATATATGTCATATAAGCAAAATCTGGCCAAATCTATCTAATATAATTACTATCTAATATAAATCTGTCTAATATATAAATAATAACATCATATGATTAATATACATGATAGTATATACCACGTACATTAATTCATCACAAATTTACATAAAACTGTCCAGCATTCATATTAATTTCATACAAAGTTAAACATAAATAAAAAGTAATAATATAAAGACTCTCGAAATTCAAATATATATAGATAGGACCCTTACAGCCTCTTCCTATCTATATTTAAACATAAATACTTCGCGTGTATTTCTCATGGTATATTAATAATGCATTATAAAAATCTAAGAGAGACTTTTCGAAAGGGCTGCGAACAGAGGGAGGGAAGAAGAAAAAAAAAGCGCGTGTTCGGTTCATTTCGAACGATGCGAATTATTACGGATTGTCCGGACGCAGGCAATAAAGAGAGGCTTGCCTTGAGGAAACGCGTGGCTCACGCCTCGATTCATTGAGGACATCTCATCGCCGCGATCGAGACGATCCTTGAACCGGCCGCCGCGTTTCAATTCAAGAACACCGGCCGACTTGGACCGCACCCGCGAGATTCGCGCGATATTCGATTACTCGATCGCTCGGTAATCTCCGCAGAGGCGAATGGCAGCGCTGCTCGATGACACTTTATTCTTTCCTTCGTATATTCTTGAAAAAAACAAAATGATAATCGAAAGATGCCAAGTGTGTCCACGATCACGAAATGTTCGTCGCTAATTGTTTTACGAACGGCGATAATGGCGATATTAAAATGCGCGTCACGCGTATAGCGTTTTAAAATTCTTTTTGCATAGATCCTTTCTTATGCGCGGCGTATAATTATTACGGATCGCAAGATCATCTTTATAATGAGGAATACCGTCAGTCATCTCGCAGCACATCTGCCTACAAGATTAGAATCTGGAATCTGACGTTCCATCTGTAAGGAAAAAAGTAATCTTGTCTTTTACGGATTTAATTGCTCACTCCATGTAAGTTGCGTGCATCCGAGAGCTTTCTATTCGTCGGACATACTTCGTTTCTCTCCTACATACATGTAAGTGGTATATCTAATTTAGGTGTTGCATTGCATTGTGTCATTTGTGTGTATTCAGGATACTGCGATAAGGGAAGTTCCACAAGTAAGATAAGCTTGAAATAAATAAAGAAATTATTTTCATTTCCCAAAGATGTATCAAAATAAAGCTTATTAATTCATTTCTTCCCATTTTACAATTTTTTTTTCCGACAGATTCGAGCGAGAATTTAAAGATGCATATATTCTTCACAAAAATTCGTATTCAAGTTGCCGAACCAATTTGTGGCCGCAAATCGTTTTTTATTTTGCTACTTGAGACGAAACATTTTTCTGACAAATGCTCTTTCGATTTTCTAAGAAGATGGAAATCGGAGGCTGCCAGGTCAGAAAAACGTTGACGACTGGTGATTTAGGGCTGCTGCTTGAAAGGGCTCCTGCTGGTTGAATTTATTCACGAAACGAGACGGTCAATGCTGCTCGACCACTGAAATCTTGGAACGACAAGTTGTTTAAAACGTGTTGGAATGTTCGGTCGAGGTATCAGACTTTTATGTGACACGCAACTACACGGAAAAAATGGCATTGTATTAATAACAGCAATCTAATTGAAAATAATCTTGTTAATTCAATAATAATATTAATGAAACAAAAACGTCATGCTCTTATTCGAATAAAACATTATTTGTTTATTAAATTACTGATAATTTTCAATTAAACTGCTGTTCTTAGCTTAGCAAATGCTGTTTATATCATTTTTTTTCGTGTATGCACCGCTGAGAAAACTTGCGAAACAATCGAGGCTGGGACATTCTAAACACTCCCTTCTTGATTTCGCAACCTCCGATTGTCTCCTTTTGGAAAAAGAATATCTGTCCAAGAAAACGTTTTGTTTCACAATCAGATCAAAAAGAAGAAAACAAGACATAAATTTGATTCTCAACTAGATGCAAATTTTTATGCAAAAAGTTTTGTAAGTAAAGAAATAAAGAAAAAAAAACAAATACTTGAAACTCTCGGAAGAAGAAATGAGTTCATTTCGATATATTATATATTTTGAAAATTAAAATAATATTTTTAATTTGTTTTCTTCAAGCATGCCTTAGTTTCAAAACTTTCCTCATGAAAGTGTACATATATATTTTAAATAATACAATTAATATTTCATGACTATATATAACTCTCATCTAATATTAATCACATCGTATATATACATATGCATATGTAAGAAACTGTCTATTCAGGATTCTTTTGCAGATATTAATCTCGGAGAGTATCTCCAAGAAAGTTCAATCGAGGATTGAAGGATTGACCCTCCGGTAACGCAACAGCTTTATAAGCCGGCGGAGGAACATTCTAGAAAATCGTAGGCAGACTATATCGAAGGCGACGAGTAATGAAGTCAATTACAGTTAACGAGATAACATCGCGATCATTCAATTGAGAATCCCCCCATTCCCCATTGGCAACGCACGCACGTGCATTCATTGCCGGTATTGTGCAAGCACGGCATATCCGAAAGGGCGCGCAACGCATCGTTGCATTCGCAGAATTCCGCGCTCTGTAATTAGCCTGATTATTAGCTGACGTTTTCAAACCCAACAGCCGAATGCCGGAACAGCGATTTGCCCGTTGCGCCGTTGGGCTTTCTCCGCAAGTCAATCTCTTCTTTTATTCACGGTCGTTTACAATAGCGACCGCCGCGCCGCGTTAAAAATAAAATGACGAATGGACAAGGATGTACATACAAGCACGTTGTATCTGTTATATTGATTAATCTGTTTTTCAACGTTTATATTTATACGTTTGTAATCTCATGTTTTTATTAGTTTACCTACATGTTTTTGGATTAAAGCCTGATTTTCGTCTCAACTTAACGCGGATTAGAAAGGCACAGAGGGGACAATTTAAGGAATTCGGCGCGACTCTCGGGACACCCTGTATAATGACGTAGCAAGACAAAGGGGAATAAACGTAGGTACGAAAGAAATGCAAACGATTGCAAAAGCGCGCGTCCGAGAAAGTGCTTTTCTGCCGTTATATTCCGCGCACGCGTCGCGGATCGCGGGTCGCGGGTCGTGTCGCGCCGCGTGTTATACGCACCGACTTCGGCATGGTGCACGGAGAACTCCAACATGGTCCACTGCGAGATATGACCGGTAACGATGCCGAATGGTAATCCTCCAATCCCTCACAGATGTTGGAATACTGTCAGGATCTCGGAAACTCCGGATTGATCGGTCAATCGATCATTCTTCCGGCCGTCCGCGTTCCCGGACACTCGACGAGTACGATTGAACGAAGCGAAACTATTGACGCAGGTTTCCAGTAATTCTCGGTGTCAATTATATGTAGTATTTGAGAGTTTATTTTGAGGGAACGAGGAAGGGGGATGATGGAAGAATTTTCGGGTTTTCAGAATTTAATGAAAAAAAAGGGGTGACAATAACAGAAGCTCAAGATTTCAGGGATTAGAAATTTCAAGTACAATTGAAAAACATTTTTAAAAGATTCAGCAACTCGGCGATCGCGCAAGAAACTTGAAGTCGAAGGATTGTAAAAACTCGTAAGAATTTTAGCAAAATTTTGAGATTTTTTTCAATAAAAATTGGAGGATTCCTAAATATTGGGCAGTGTGTAAGATGAGGATGCGCGCGCACTCAAGGAATTCACAGTAGAAATATAAGATCTTTAAGGATGTCAGGGATAATCCGGAAAAAGAATGGTCCGGGAAGTGGCAATTGGAGTCAAAGAATGCGAACTGACACTCGAAGAATAGATCTCGCAAATAGATTTCGCTAAACTGTCGACGGCACGTCTTTCACGATGGAGGAACCACCCCCGGCGCGTCCTTCGTCGAGACGCGACCCTGCGCCGTGAGGGAGCGATACACACGAGAGTTTTCCAAGGCAATTCCGCCGGCGATCGAGGATTGTCGCGGCACACAGACGCAGTCGCGGGCTTCGAACCTGCGTGACGCGCGGAGCGGTAAGATCTGCAGGAGATTGACGGAACGTTTATACGTTCCTCTCGGTGCAATTCCGCTCGCTCGCTCGCTCGCTCGTACGCTCGCGCGGGCGCGCACGCACGTTCCGGTGCACCAAGATGGCGACGACCGAACTTCCGTGACACGCGGAAGACGGGACAGATGCTCACACGCACGGCGAACGCGCGCGGCGGCGGAGAGGACACGCTCCGGTAGAAAGCGTTCGAACCGTTCGAGGCGCACTAACGCGTTCCGGCTAAGCGACCGTGCCAAGCCGAGCCGATCCCACGAGCGAGTCGTCTTCGCGCGATACGCGCCCCGAAGTAACGGAGCGAGCTGATTGCCAAAGAGAGCGACGGGGAGAGAGAGAGCGAGAGAGAGAGAGAGAGAGAGAGAGAGAGAAGGAAAGAAAGAAGGAAAGAGAAAGGCCAAGTTGGCCGGAGGAGGGGAGGGGAAGGGGAACAGATAGACTTTTCACCTTCGACGAGCACGAGTGACCGAGTGGAGCGAAGTGAGAAAAGATCTGCCGATGGGAAATCTAAACGAGGAGTTAATGACCGTGTTATAACGCGGATTGATGCTCCGTTGATCGGTGTGGGACCCCGGGGAGAAAGGTTGATCGAATTAAAACTAAAGTCAATTCGCGCGTATACGCGTACACTTTACACTCTACCGTTCTAATTGCGGTAGGTATTTCGGATATCTTGAGCGACGGCGATAATTCGCGTTGCAAGACGCGGAAAATAACAGAGTTGACTGGTAAATATCTCAAGCTCTTATCAGACCAATTTTTGGACTACTGAAGGTCAAAGCTGAGAAAGACGTCAGCTGTTTCAACATCATACCGGAGGACATGATGACGATCACGATCACTGAAAATAGCGACAGCAAAATAGAGCGCAATTTCGAACCACTGGCGCCGTTAGCTATAACTTTTAGGGGGGAACTTTGGAAACTAAAAAAAACTCTAATTAAATAAATACATAAATAAAAACTAAAAAAAGTACAATTTGAAGTTTAACTTGTTAGGGTTTTCAGATTACACGTGTAAACATTACTTTAATTTACTCAAAATCATCATACATTTGCGTATACATTGGCGGGAGGGTTCCCCTCATCGCGCTCCCCTCATCTTTCCGTTAAAAATTGACGGAATTGGGTGGAAAATTTCTGGATGGCCTTATAGACGAAAATATATATCGGGAAATCTCGAATGATCGGGATACGCTAAAGAAACGCGATTGTTTACCAAAACTTTATCTTTAGCGTGATTAATGTAATCCGCGATAAAAGGCTTGAAAACAACGCACCATTCTACCACCCGCGAAGGACTTCAGATAATTGTTATTTGCGTTGCTTCCGATAATAATTTTTTGCACGCGTCATTTCAATTAATTCTCTGCATTTCTGAATTATCGATTAATTGACTGGCACACTAAGGACGGTTAAAAATGTTCGAAGACACTTGGGACAGAAAACACTTTTTCTCGAGTGTTTGGAAATTTTATGCGAGCTTTCCAAAACTTTTCAAGAGTAAAGATTTTTAAAATGTTTAAAAATAAATTGGACATTTAAAAAAACTCCTGAAATATCTTTTATGATACCTATATCAAAACATTCAAGACAAATTTTCGAGAAAAAATCCGACAATTTCGTATAATATCTATAGGGACTTTTTAAATTAAAATTTATCTTTATTTTAGAACTAAAAAAAAAGAAATAAATGAATGATTTAAGAATGTAAAATTGTCAATAAGAATGTTTAATAAAAAATTAAAAGAAATAAATAAAGCTAATAATTGTAAATCAATAATTATTATCTAAAGCTTATTTTTGCCCATAATCCACAAAATTTACGGTGTCTCAAATTAAAAACGTATTTCTATCTTAAAATCTGACGTGTTATAAATCTTCTAAAGTGGACTTTAGAAGATGACGTTTCTGTGGGTGTCTTAAAGTATTTCTTAAAGTGACTAAGAACTTTTCATTCTTGGAAAAGATCGGACGATGTCTAGAAATTACGCGATAGCTTTTGAGATAACACTCGACCACATTCTTCGCGTTATCGTTAAAACTCGCCCGTACATCGATCGACAATCAATTATTCGGCCGGACGCTAATATCGCATCGCGGTGACATATCGGTTCCGTTTCAGCGGCGAGCACGCAACGTTCGTAACCGAAGCGTGATGAACGGAAACAGGAAGAAAAGTCGACACGCGCTCGTCATCACGGTCGATCGGAATAATAAGCGATTCGTTTCCCATCGCGAGAGACAATCGATTTCGAACTATGAGGACGTTGGGGCGTCGGCGAAGGACACCGCTTTGTCCAAATTCATGCCCTTGCCGCGATCAAAATCTCATTTGTGTACCGCGGTGTGTCACGAGATTTTTGCGCAAGTTCCACTCCCTTTCTTCGTTTTCCTTATACATAATTATGAATCAATGTCGAAACAAGTCGTCAGATTCTGCAGACGCACTTTTTGATTTAGTTTCTCACTATTTTCGCCGATTAATCGATTGTTCTCGATAAAACTTCTTTATTTCTCGGTTGTTTGTTAACATTAAATGTGATAATTTATCAGAGATATTAAGTTGCAAGTCCATCAAGAATTAATCAGAATAGCGAGTAAGATTTCTTTGTTCAACACGAAATTTTTATCATTTTAGAATCACTTCGTTTCGGAATGCAGTATATTAATTGTCACATTATACTAATTCAGAATGTATTATGTCGGCGGCAATGAAAAAGTCTGATTAAATTATTAAATATTAAAGTATGAATTTTAAACCAATACCTTGAGTTAAATAACATTTTGTTATTTTTAACTACCACAAAAAAATATTATTTTAACTTTATTGATTTAGTTAATGAAAATGCCTCAAATTGAGTATAATTTGACACTAAAAATTTAACAGTGTAGACACCTTAATGTATTATTTTATGAACTTAAACAAATAATCGACGATAAAGATTAGAAAATTTCAATGCGAATAAAGCTTGATAAGTAAATAGATAACGCAACTTTGTTTTTCAGTTCGCCTTAAGTGGATGTCTCTTTGTCGACGGAAGCAAATCAACAAAACATCATATCTCTGTTTTTTCCTACGATTGCAACTTGATTGTGAAGCGAACATTTCAAATAAATTCGACGCAAAATGTTTTAAAAATCAGTTGTTTACACGTTCATTTACACCTCGTCATTTTACGTAATAATTCCGTAAAAGTTATTTCAAAGTCATAATCAAGGATCTTTTTTCGCATGATTTTTAAGCTGATCATAAATTATAACTCGCGATGTGTGGATTAAAATCGAAATATCTTTACATCATATCAACTGGCCGAGCATCGTTAACAAAATATTAATCCCTGCTTTTTTTACATCATGGTTCAAAGTACATTTGTCATTTTCAAACGTCCGAAAATATCATATGATTTTCGGCGATCCCAGAATTCCTACATCATGGCTCGAATTATATTGTCGCTATTTTAAAGTAACCGGAAATTTTTCATTTTTTAAATTATCGAGTATCCGCGAACGTTCAAGGTTTCAAGCGTATTCTACTTCTAGGTCTCGGGTACTATCTTACAAGCTCGACCGATGTCATTAAGCAGTCTTATCAGTGCTCGCACGTGACGTGATACGCGGGCGCGCGCGTGCAAGTAACTGTCTAGCCGTTAAAATGTAGAATGCCACATTCGCATGTTTCCTGCATTATGTATCCCGAGGCGCTCCTCGGTGACGACGTAAACCATATTTGTACTTGCGATAATGGCGACCTCGGGAAGGCCTCGTCGTTGCGACCTCTTCCCCGGTCTTCTCGGAACTCTCACACAGAACGTTCTCGACCATCTGATTTCTTCAAACGAGAAGATTTCTGGCTTTCGAGCGATATCATTGATAGCTCGCTTCCGGCTGTCAATGACACTGCGATTTTAATTCAGTGATACGGGTCACTGCTGACCCCAGCGTGCGCGTTAGGAGTACGAGATTAATCTTCCCTTATATTTTTATGTAGTTTTTGCTTTCGTTTGAATGAAGTGATAACTTTTCGTTCAGAAGCTATATCAATATGTCGTTCTGTAGAATTTTAAATACTTTGAGATATTTTTTATCTGGACCTTTAGACCCCCCTTTGCCTTGTATACAGTTCCTGGTATTCGATAATATAGAAATTTAGAATACTATAGGAAAAGTTTAAAAATTTCATAGAATAAAGTAGTTGAAATTTCGTGAAAAATTAAAATTATAGGTTTCTCTCGCGCAGAAATGAAATAAATTAAAATGAGGTACAAGTTTAAGAAAGTCATTTGCCGATTGGAGCTTCTTACTTATTTAATTGAGAACAATGACTTTTAATTAGGAAAGATATTAATTAAAACGTCTGCGTCTGTCGCAGAGATGACACATTTAATTGACAATAAATTAATTGCGGTGACTTCTCTCGGCTCATTTGGTCGCTACCTCCGCAATTTCTCGGAACCGCAGGATGCGGCAATAAAACAAGACGTAAGTCAAACATAATTCATAGGTATACCGCTGCCAATCAGTATGAGCGAGTGATAACGCGCCAGCAAAGCTAACGAGAGATAAGGTATCGTGCGAGTTAGACTAAAAATCGAACAAACACCGAACGATGCAGAGGTACACGGCAAGACAGTACAAAACAAACAAACAACTTTACCAATGGCAGCCGGAAAAAGACACTTGATCGAAAAATTCCATTCCAAATCGATTTATTGTGCAATTGTTTCCGTAACACAGTCAAGATTATAGATTTTCATTGCTCAAGAGGAAGACTTGAAAAATAATTATTAAAGAAAATATATATTATTTTCAAATCGTATTATTAAGTGAAGTATTATATTTTCCAATCGATTAATCGGTCGTTAACAGCACGCGATAATTAGCCAAAGACTAATATAGAATCAAGGCCGAAGCAAACGCGATCAAGGATCAAAAACTGTAAATGCCGATGGCTCATGGGCGTCGGACGTTCAATTTAGCAGTTATAATTTTATTTCAAAATGACGTTCAATACACCCTTTGGTTTAATAGAGGACCCTTTCAAAAGTTTGTTACAAAACTGAGTTTTCCCTGAAAGCATCAATGAATTTTAAGTTGCGGCAATTTTTCTTCCGAGTATTTCCTTCGACGCGAGTTTTTAACTTCACTTTTACTTTCAGCTTAAGACGTGAAGATTCGATCGAGTTAACATGTAGACATACAGATCTTGGTGATACGACATCAAGAATAGGTATGGTGCATGAATGATTTATTTGTCTCGCGTACATACATATCACTATTTTTAAACCGATATCCCTCTGGTGTAATTTGCGAGGAGATGTGCGATTATGGCATCTTAAAGCCCCGTTTCCGAAGGCGAGCAAATAAAAGCAGACAATTTGAAGTAGCTTATCGCGCTAAAGGCGTAGTAACGTTGTTGTGTACTTGTCTGCAACTTGTCCGCAACCATTACATATCATTTATCGAACTGTTATCAGTAGATAAAACATCTAGAAGGTATGCTATTGTTCAACTGAGTCGTAACTTTTACTTCATAAAATAAAAGATTAAAAACCTCCGTTATGATATCGTTAACACGCGAGCGTTTCAACCATAATTGCTCATCGCGATCAAGATTCCGATAAGAGAGAGAGAAGCGTCGAATATAATCCTGTAAATTACCTCGTAAAAAAGAGAGAGAAAGAGAGAACGGGAGGAAAAGTGCGATTTGTCTCTCTCGAATCGGGAGATAATCTAGTCGAGTCTCGAGTCGAGTAATTTGATGTTAAAACTGCACAGGTTTTTTTTTTTACGAAAAAAAAACCCGCGTGAAATATCGTAAAGTTATTTCTTTCACCAGATTTTATATACCTAATCAAATAAATCGTGGAAAGAGATGAAAGCTTAATGGGACCAGTGTGGTAGACACTGCGTCTACCAAGGATGATTAGCCGGTTTTTAATGAGCGAGAAATTTGACAAAAACATCGATCAACCGGTTTTTCGACGGTACCCGGTTTTTATATCCCTTACTGAAACTCATCTTAATGTCAAAATTGCCGATGCCCACGAAAGAGTCGATTCTTTTGCATTCGGCGTGTCTTTGATATACGAGTTCTTTTTTTAAGACTATTATTCATCTGCTCAGGGCCGAATCTGGCTATTTCCAGTATTACGGTCCTAAACTTTCGTTCCTCGATCGTAAATAAGAACGGAGATAAAAGCCAGATACCCAGAATAGATATAAAGTAGAGAAGAAAAGATGGAGCCCACACAGAACGAGTTTAATTAAATTCCCGATTAATTACCTTGCACCGCTTTCTTGATGGAATCAACAGCGAGAAAAGCGGAACGAGAAAAGCGAAACGTGTCGCTAAACGAGCCACGATTTCGTCACTATCACAACATGTATTAGGGATACTCGACACGTGATTGACGCGTGCACTTGATGAATACGAATGCCTCTCTCTTTCTCACTCCGTCTCTCTTCTTCTCTTTCTCTCCCTATCTTGAAATGAACGAAACCATCGACATTTATTTACTCAATCTTCCACCTCTCTCTTACACTTTTGATTTCTCTTTCCTGTCCACGTTGGAGAGCATACAATGTGTCCCAGGAGCACCGCATTATTTTTCTGACCATTTGGCATATTCTTCACATGTTCAGTCAGTCAAGTTACACAAATATGTTACATTTTAGGAGTTACATTTGTTTCGATATACGTATTTTCCAAATTTTATTGCTATATTTTATGTATGTAAGGAATTGCATTATTAATTTCAATTAGATTTATACACATACATCATTAATATACTACATATATCAAGTACGTAATTTTATTACGATTATATTTATTTAATTATCGTGTAATAAAATTACGTACTTTTTATGGACGTAATGTTGACCTCGTTGTATACATTATGCGTTTATTACGACTTCTGCCTTATAAATTTAATTTAATTAACAGTAAAACGTAACGGCTTTGTTTCCTCTCGTCTGTTAGTACGTGTAATTTCTATCGGATCTTAACAACTTTAGATATCGAAATATTTAAAAATGTCTTTAATAATGATAATAAACATATCATTGCCGGTGCGCCAGTGGACAGAGATCAATGAGATATCATTAGAAAGATATGACATCGAACAGCGTTATCAGAAATCCCGAATGACATTCTTTTGCTTTTGATGTACGAGTATCTTGTTTGAACAGATGCCGAAGAGGTATTTTCGGAGGAGACGCGCAGTTCAAGAGTGATTCGAATATGAACGTATAGTTATGAGACGTCTTATTATGTCTCCCGAGGACAACGACGAGTAATAATGATAAGAAAAATTACAGGAAATTACATTTAGAAATTCAATTTTGCGAACAATCCTATTACGTTTTAAACGTGTATTTATCTGTTCTTTTAACGTGGTTCTTTTAAAATAGATCATTTCAAGGCAAAAAGAACGCGCGTACGAGAAAATAAAAATAATAGTAAATAATAATAAATATGTATTTTTCTCAGAAAGGCAGATATAATGTTTATAATATACATCTCACACTGCGTTTTTACAACACGAGACTGTGGATTAAAATATAATCTTAATCAACTTTAATTAATCGAATTATATTAATTGATTCTGGATCTTAATTAAATACGCTTTCGGAAACGTTAAGTGATTCCAATTTCTCTCGATTTTTCACACAACGTTTTACTTTACATATTTCTCTGAAAAAAAAAAGATATTTCATGCCTAAATTATTTTCTGTTCCAAAAATACGCGTGGACAATATATTAATATGTTTTGGATTAATCAATCTAAATTAAATGGCTCTAAATCAACTAAATGTTTTTCTTTTCTGCAAACAATGACTAACTGGCTTTCTCATTTAATGATCGCAATATTTCTTTCGCACAGAACTCTGAAAATAAATATTCGCGCCGAAATAAATTATCTTCCTTGAAATACACGAAGCGCAGGTGTGTAATAAAAAACGTATCTCGCTGTATTTTTACGATGCAGATGTTGTTGTTAAGAATCTACTTTTATTTAATTAATCTAATCGAATCAAACCTTACGTTAAAATTTAAATTCTAGATCAACTCGTGGGTCCCTGGAAAAACGCGACAACAACTACACCGTCCTTCCGCGCGCTCGTTAATTTATTTCCGTCGCGTTTCGGCGCGTCACGTAAGCACACGAGTCGCGAGATTAATACCTCGCCCGATAATAGCCCGATATTAACCGGCGGCAGCGGATCGCTTTGTTTCCGCGCGAGGACTCGGCCTTTGTGTTTCGCGTCGCGCATAATTTACAATAAAAAATGCGCGGGTGAGAACAATAATAAGCGATCGGATCGGGATGGCGATCCGCTTAAGACATATGCCACGGGGATAATCGTTTTCAGCTTGCATTCAATGCAGTATACCGTCATCGTCGTGTCCCGTCGTCGTCCCGTCTCGCTTTTAGCCGCGTCAAGGTAAAACGGCGATTACCGAAGTCCCGTGGTCTGGAAACGCGCTCGACGAAAAGGATACGGGCATCGCGCGCTTAATTGCGTGCCGTGATTACGCGTTCCTGATGCGTGTGCCGATTTGCATCTAACTCGATAATCGGTTTTTTCCTTCGCGAGATTCATATCGAATATGTAAATATGCAAACAAACGTATTATACGTAAATGAACAAATCGCAGAGAACTAAAAATACTCCTCGAAGCATTCCAATCCTTCGTTTCCCAAATGTTTCAATTTCAGTCCTGATCGTTTATTAATTTAATTTTTCTAATATCTAATATACATAAAATACATTTTCGATTATTATGAAGTATGAAGAGTATGTTCTTGTGTTTCTCGCGATTTGGGCCGACGCTGTGCTGCGTCGATGAACTACTTGTCAGTTACGAGTCACTCAATTAAGTGATCAGGTAGCCGAGAAATCTAAATCGTTGAATAGTTAGAGAAGTGGTTTCGCTTTTCCGCGTGAAAGAGTTAAGTCGCGATCCAAATCGCTGTGAATCGTCGTCGAAGTAACGCAACGCTCCAATTGGTAGCCCTGAAGGAAGCCGATCGGCGTGGCCGATACGCGCCATTGTCCAAGGATCTTTTTCACTTAATCCTCAATGAGAAACCCGTTCTGAACCGAGGCGGAAGACTTTTTGGCCGGTCGAAGGTCCTCCGGGCCCACTTTTCTTTTTTGCCGTGCGCACGGACCGCGCAAACCAGACTTAGTTTCCATTCACGATAAACCAGTCCCGTCCGCGGTGTCGGACGATACCGCGCGACCGCTTGGACTAGTTCCGTTGCGCTGGGGAATTAACAAGAATCAGAACGCGATCGGAAGCTCGTTACGTTTCTCTCTAATCGTCGCGAGATCGCATTTTCCCATCGGACTCAATATACTCGGGCATATATCGACAAAAAGGAAAAATAAAAAAGAAAACACATAATTGTATATAAACCGGTTAGTTTTGTAACCGCGGGAAAATATCCGACGACGTTACATATTCAGGGTGATGGTTGTTCCGATTATTAGAGCCGGTTTCCTGATTAAGCGTCGCGAGGACTAAATCCAATAGAAAGAAAGAGAAGAAGAGAGTCTCCAGAGAAAGTCACCGGAGAAGTCACGGATCATTATAGGGAGAAAAAAAATATTGTTATTGAATTTTAAAACGTTTGTTATCTCGGATCCTTGAATTCCAGTGTCCTTCGGTTCAGGAAAAGTAATAAAATGTCTGCTCGTTTTAAAGCCTTTGATTCCAAGATCCTTGATTCTGAGATCTTAGGGTTTTACAATCGTCTATTCTCTCGCTGAATCGTAAAGTCGTTTGGATTATTAAATTTTTATCTTATCGAATTCTTGAGACTGTTTCCGAGAATCTTGGGCTTTGGAAACAACTTTTATGCATCCCCTTGACAGCGCAAATATCTAATATATATATAATTTAATGATATATAATAGGGGTATTCAAATAAGTTAGAGTTTAACGGTTTGACAGGTTGTCGAGTTAAAGTCGAGTAAAAAGTTAATTTTTAAACTTTTAACCCAAAGATTAATATGATAGGTTAATGAGTCACTTATGTATTTTGCATAACCTTAAAGAGTAGCGCGCCCAAAGTTAATTAATTAACTTTTTACTCGACTTTAACCCAACATAACCTGTCAAACCGTTGAACTTTAACTTATTTGAATACCCCTAATATATGTGTAAAGTATCTAATGAAAAAAAACCTGTGATATTAAACGAAATCGATTATACTTAATTCTCGTAAATATTCTTTACGTACACTGTAAAAAAATTTTGTAAAATTCCAACTATTATAGTGGGTAATTTTGAGACCCACTATAATAGTTGTAATTTAAAAAAATTACAGTTCGGAAGGAAAAAGTAATTTTGTATTACAATTACACAAATTAAAAATGTGTGGAAATTTACACCTATTATAGTGGGTCTCAAAATTACTCACTATAATAGTTGTAATTTTACAAAATTTTTTTACAGTGTAAATTACTTCCGCGAACCTACGAGTATATTTCGCTTAACGTGAAATTTTGCATAAGAATAAGATATTAAATAATGTGCGAGGAGAGTGAGAAAGAGAGATGGAAGGCTCATGCATTCGATTTGATCGGGCTTCGTGATCGGACTGTCGAATGGAGCCCTATCAAAAACCGCGAGACGGCTATATTCGCGAATTAATAGGCGCCTTGAGAGGCAACTAATGACTCCATTCGAATACGGATGCATGCCGAATAGAGTATTCGATACATGACGTGACTCGCATTTATCGTCATACGTACGCGCGCGGATGGCCGTCAACGTTTTCCTGAACCGACGACCAGGCTACACTTTGCAGACGACCTTCCGCGCAATAATTGCACTCGCATCCTTGTGTGGGCGCGTTAATCCGCCCATAAAGCGTATACCCCGCGACCGACGTTGATGTCTCGAGAGCGCACTCTTGACGTCTCGAGAGCGCGCTGGAAGGGTTCGCCGCGAAAGGGTTTGCCTGGCCGGAGATATCCAAATGACAGAATTAGCAATACAAATGAGATTAAACTTAAACGTTTACTTAATGTCAATTTTGTTTTGAGAAGTTTCCTCTGGACTAAAGCGATTTTATAGAGATTTACATAAAAGCTTTTTTATCATTTTTCTCCTTTACTCGCGTTATTCGCCATTTACAAATAAAAATCTCAGTAAAATTATACGCATTTTGGATTATTTTTTATATCGGTTCTTTTTAGAGATTTGTTTGGAATTTTTATTTTAAAAGTTTCTGCGAACATGACTTAAATATTCAAGATATATTCTCAAACAAACGAATGTCTGGGGTCTTTATCAGAGAACAACTTTTAGGTATCAGTCTGCACATTTTTCGGAACGTAATTTTGTTATTTTACACTCTGGAAAAAATTTTTACCAATTTGGACCCCCATTAAGCACTTTAACATTTTGGTTAGTGCCCTTTAAGTGAAAATTATCTTTGCGTACTTAACTGAATATCGACAGAACTAATTGAGAGAATTGACTAGTATAAATTAAAAATCTTTGAAATAGATAGAATAGCTAATTACGATTTTTAGTTACGCGGTGTTATTTCTAGTCCAAATACGTAAAATTGTAAGGTTATATAATACGATATCGAAATAATTTGATTACTATAATCGTGGGTTCCCAAATTTTTCCCAGAGCAGGTCGTCGTTTTCTCGTGCCCGCGATAAAGCGACGCGGCGGCCATGAATATGGATGCGGAGGATTCGCGATGGCGGCCAATCGATTACCTAACACATAACAGGACGGCTTTCCTCCGAGATGATACGTAATACAACGAAGACGTAATCGGCCTCGGATCGCATCACGGCGCGCTCCCGTGCACCGGAACACGATGATTTTTATGGAAATTTCTGCGCACGCACGAGGCAAAATCTGCCCGAGTTGGGAGGGTAATTAACTGACCGCATAATATGTAGATGCAGGATGTCAAAACAATTTTACCATACTGCACGCATGTAACCTGTATATGATCAATTTTATATACGAGTTTCAGTAAATTAATGTAAAATACTCAAGTATCTATTACTCGATTACCATATATTAAAACATACGGGAATGCCTGCGATTGTATTTACTAATTAACATCGCAATGTCGCTCGACTTGAAATCGGTCCGTTTCAGATCCACGACGTTAATAATCGAAAAATGCAGGAATAGAAATCGAATTTATTTTGACATTTTGTGCAATAATATTTAATTTAATAAAATTATATTAACGGCTAGACGCCTCTCAAGACGCCCGACAGACTAAAAAATGTATACAATTGAAATTTAGCATACGCATTGCAGTATATTTCGAACATACCAGTCCTATAAAATACACATTTATTAATGAACATTGATATACCATGGCTTTCTATTATTTGAATTATTCAGTTAAAAAGTAATGAGCGAATTGCACTTCAAAGTCGCTAAAAGTTTAAACGTGAACTGAATTAATTACAATCTAAGTATTAAAGAAACAATTAGTGCTCTAAATATATTGTAATAAAATAATTGAGTATATATAATAATGAAATAATGAATAATTCATAATTCCCACTTTTCTCTTCGTTTATTCCGTGAAACAAATAAATAAATCGCGAAATATTTGTTTCGATATACATAGCCGCACACTCGATACAAATCGTTGATCATAAGAGTTAATTAAAAACGCGGGCTGATAGTAGTTAATCCTAGAAAATGATCACGTTTTCCTTCGCGATATCTACCGCGATTGCGTTTCGATAATAACTTAATAACAAATAATGACAAATGGAACGCCGCTGTGTGTCGGCTCGAGTTTCGCCACATGAATGGCAGCAAGGTGACTGTGGTGTACGACACAGCAGTACGCCGCAACAAATGCCAAGTGTGTGCAATGATGTGTGCAAAATATATATTTACAGATAAACCCAAACTAAGAGCTAGCAAACTTGAATGAACATTTATGGACAAACATATAATAAAATTATTTTGTTTGTTGTTGAATTTGCTGAAAGAAATTTATTTTCTATCCCCGGTTAGAATACGGCTAAAAAAACTCTTTTGTTTGCGGCGAACCCAGGTAGAACGTAAAATTATAATGACATCGTGATGACGTTATCATGATTTTATTCATGTCTGGACAGGTAGCTTTTAAGTGATGAATAAAGTCATGACAACGTCATTACATGATGTCACTATAATATGAGTTTTATGTTCTACTTGGGATAATAGCGATTATCAGGTATTATATCGGTCCAAAGTGTGCGTTGGAATAATACATATTACATCTACTTCTTTTCTTTCTAAGTATTAAATTTCTAAGCGCTTTCAAATGATTTCGAAATGTCTCTTGGTCCATTACGAGCTATTTTGCAAGTCGATTGGGTCGGATCTTCTGCCAAATTCATGTGATTTTATTCCTCTTGGAACATAAAAGTTGAATATAAATAATAATAATAAATTAAACTTTTATATCAGTAAAATATATTTTAGTCTTAAAATTTAGATTTAACATCAGATATTTTTGTTGTGTTCTTTAGTATAAATTAAAGGCACAGTTAAATTAATAGATGATAAAGAATTTCTTATTTTGTGTTCGGTGCACGCGCGCACGTACAAATCCACCTTCGTGAGAGAATTCCGATATCAAGTTATTCCTTTAATATTACGTCAGTTGATAATTATCATTTTAATTGATGTACTACTTAGCACATTGTATTATAATGATTCATTGTTACATTATTTCACATGATTAATTTTATAAATATCAGGACATCAGTACTTTTAGCATTGACGTCTAAATGCCAAATAGGCCACATGTAATTTTCGAGAATCATCGTTCAGATAATTTCGCAGATTACAACGTTCAAAGTCCAGATAGGAGCGGTAAAAAAAAACATCCTTAAATCATCCTGAATAAAACTCCAAAGGATAAGTCTCGAAGTCACATCTCCGGGATCACCGAGTCTCTGGACTTTGAGACTAGAGATGACGCGTAGATGGAGCGGTTCGTTGCTCTCGAGACTCATGATCGCGACATGACGTCACGGCGAATTATTCGGCGAATCATATTTCCGTTAATGAGCGAAATGCTAAAGGTCCGCCTTGCGTAATCGCCGACGACTACGGGCATTGTTAAGCATAAATAAGTGAGTCAGTTGTTATCATTTCCATTATAACCATTATTCCAGTGACTTCCTGCTGCCGCATCTTAAGAAGATCGTTCACTACAACATTGTCCACTAACCGGTGTGTGTCCGACAACCTGGCCATTAATTAATCTCCCGACAGCGCTTCGGAGCAGATCTGCTTGTGAGATATGCGCATCGTAATTTCTTTTGTGTTAAAAAGTTCGGAGAACAGGATGATCAATACTTAGGTTTATCGAGAATAAACATACCTTTTCTTTATCTATTTACCGCACTTAAATGAATTCTTAGGATAACAAGTTGTGAGAATACGAAATGCTCCGGGAATTCTTGTTCAATGGGACACCATTATTGATTGTGGGCAGGATGAAGAAATTCAATTTGCATACTTCGAAAAAACCTCGAAAAAATCTATAACTGGTACTCCTTATGCGTTTGGGTAAAAGAATTAGCAATACTTCAATTTTTATTTTCCAAAATTCTTTGTTTTGTCAGTGAAAAATTAACACAGGTTGTTTTTTTGATCAAACTGACATTTATTCTTACGTTAACTCAGAGTTAAATTGAACACAGGTTGTTTTTTTGACCAAACTGACATTTATTCTTACGTTAACTCAGAGTTAACGTAAGAATAAATGTCAGTTTGGTCAAAAAAACAACCTGTGTTCAATTTTTATAACGTCTGCAGAGCTGCCGGCATTCATATCGTATGATAATTTACTTTGCAAAAAGAAAAAAAGAAACAAGTTCGCGTTACGTAAGTATCGTGCGTCTTTTTAACATTTCGTGATAAGATAAAACAGCGTTTACTTATTTCCTTTTGTCCGCCAAACAGCAATTTTTATAGCGCTTAGAAATATCGAACGTACCAAGAATCTATTTGCGACAGGAAATGAAATAGAAATATTCTCATGTGCGAGGAGATAACTTCAAGTAGCTGCGGCAAAAACAAAAAGTAACCGGATTTGATTTCTTAACACCGCATTGTGACGTAATGACAATTCCTCTCCGCAGCTTCTTCGTAATATCGCGTAATTTCCTATCATCGAAAGATGAGAATCTGGCGACGATAATTTTTTTTTTTTTCCGCGAAGATCGCGAGAGAATCTCAGCAATGTGCAGTTTCCAGATTCAATTAGGAATTCGCATGCTTAACGAGACTGGGACGTGTTTGCGCGTCTAAAGTGAATGAGAAACGCACGGGATTTGATTTATTTACCGCGCCACGAGGACGCGCACGTGACGCCTCGGCACGTGGCGATGCTGTTACCTCCTCCGCCAGGTAGGTAACGGCCGAGGCTCGAGGTAGGAAACGGCACCGATACCATCCGCTGGAAGTCGCGGAACGTGCCGCGGAGCATAACGACCTTGAACTTGGAGCCGCGGTTGCCGCCAAGAACCGCGGCGAGTTTCATTAGCCGCGACGACGAAGGCGTTCCGCTTCCGATTACCGAATTCTCCGGGCACAAATGACGGATTCAACTATAGGTACCCGAAACTCGTGCGTCTTTAAATCCGAGACATAAAAAGTTTGCCCGTTCTACCTTGGGGCAGAATCGATTCAATGTAATCATCAAGAAACGTCAAGTCATGAAACTGGGAATTAAGAATATTACGTTTAAATAATATTTTCCTATGATTCTACGAATATAATAATATGATAATTTAATAATAATTTCCTACGAATATAATAATTTAATCATTATTAAAGTTTCTTCGTGCAACAAATACAAAAAGTTTATAAAACATAATATTTCTTTTTATCATCCGAAGTTGATTCGAGTCGATTTTTACATATCAAGCTTCAAAGTTGTAAATAGATATTTGAATAAAGATAACCCTTGAAATTTCTGAGTTTTGTGATTTTTGGAGTCTTGAAAATTGAAAATATATCTTCAGAATTTGTGGAAACTTCTGCTATGCTTTGTTTCTTCGTAAGTCACACTTCGAATTCGAAACAACTTCTTGTACGAACAAATTTGCGGGATGTCTTAACGTGTTTCAATGTCAAGGATGAGTTATTTTTGCATCCTAGCGAAGATTCGCGATAAGGAATGCGTGACAGCGAAAGCGCAGTTGGAATAAACGAACGTCATAAAGCTAATTGGCCTCTGTCTATTATCACGCACCGATAATGTAATTGTTCGCTTATCACTACCTCCCCTTTTCCTCACGTCTTCTCTTTTGTTCCTTACAGTCCAACTGTGTTAGATTAGATTACGAAATTTTACGTTTTGCCATGTCACGTGAAGACGCCACGTCACGCGAACACGATCCACCGTATAGAGATTTCATCTTTCGTCGGTAAATGTGACGCTCGAATGTTAATTGAATCAATCACATAACAAAGTTTTGTGTGTGTAAGCCACACTTCCGTCAGAAAACGAAGTACGAGTATCCTTGTGGGCAGTTTACGACAACAGAGACACAAGCTCGTAATTACGAGACGTACGATTCTAAACTCCCGAAGATGAGAAGCAATAAAAAATTTTTTGTGAAATTTCAACGCAAATTAAATTCTTTCGAAACGCACAATTCCGAGCCCGCTAAAATGACAAACACACCTCCAGAAATTTGTATTCATAAAATTTGAATTTTAATTAAATTTCTATTTTAATAGTCACGGATCTTTTAATAGCTTCCAAGTACGGAATCGTGGTGACGTGGGATATTGTAACGGGCAATAAATTCGCGCGCGCGGAAATTATTGCAAATTCTCGATGCGCGGACGGTCGCAAATAGTCGGTAGTAGATTATATAAAGTAACGTTGGCGTAATTATACCGGTTTTTTTACGCAGATAAAATCTATTAATCACGCCGAGCAATACTATCTACTCAGCAGATCGAATAATATACCCGATATCTAGATCGGACAAAACGCGCCTCGGGATATATAGAGAGAACTTGGAAGAAATTATTAATTATTTATGACTTAGAAGATAATGTTACGCTTATTAAAATTTATCAGGTATTATTTATTCATTGGTCTTGATGTTTCCGATGAAAATGGTACTTTCTGTTTTAATACGGAATTTAAAACAGAATAAAATGTTCCCGAAGAACGGACGCCGCTCTTAAAAGTAGAAGGAATTTTTGGAAAATTACTAATTCTTTTTTTGGAACGCCGCGAACGTTGCTGCCGAAACGATTGATTCAAAAATATGCAAAGCAAGCAGAGACGCCGTTCTTTTCGATTGCTAATCAGAAGTCTCGGACAAAAGTCCGGAGTATCGAAAATAGATCTCAAGCGAGTCACATGACGGGCGGGAGTCAGATCTCGTGCGCGCGGTCCATTTGCAGGCCTCATCTGCAGCGCGCAAATGAGTCCCGTAAATGACGTGCGGATGTTTATTTGACGGCGATGTTAGCGGTCGTGAATCGCGCGCAAATTCGCGTAATTTGCGTGCAAACGCGCGAGCGAGCCGACCAATGATACTTAGCGAGCGTATTATTAGCGTAACGCGACACATGTCGCTTTTGGCGAGCGCGATCGAGCATTCAGAGGCGAGACTCTCTTGTGCGGTCTCTCGTAACTTTGAAAAACAATGCGCGTTTTTCCAGGAACCTGCACAAAGAGTTTCGTGACTTCGCTTATCTATTTCGCGCAATAAACCGCAAAAGCCAAGTAATTGGCAGTTTTTTGTTTCCTCCGGAGGAGGCCAATTTTGAGATTGCGACCAGACCAGTATTTTTAATTAATAGGATTGATATTTAAATATTATACATATATGTGTACGTAAGATATATATTAAAAAAATATAATATAATATATATTTTTCAATACATATTGATTTTTGCTATCGCGAGCAAAAGAAAATTGCGCGAGTCACACTCTCTACCTGAACGTCAGAATGAGAACGGTCGTTATATTATAAACCCGATTTATCCTTATATTCACTATTTGTGCTGCGTAGCTTTTGCGGCGCATAACATTGTTTACGTAACAATCGCCTCTTATCCGAACAAATCTCGATGAGCAAGGGAGGGGGAGGGGGGATCGAACGTGCGAATCATCGACGTACAGTGGTCTAAGATCTGAAAAAGCTCGCCAGACATTAAGCTTTCAAATTTTTATTTTCAAGTTAGCATTATAAGATAGCATTATAAGATATGCAAATACAAATATCCATTACGAGATGTAACAGTTACTCTGTTTGATTATTTTAATATTTATTGATAATTTAGCAAATATCTGTTTAAGGTTGAACAATTTAACGCGCGTGTTTTATAAGTGTGATATCGCATTTGCTGACTCTATATTAATATAATACAGATTTTTAATTCTTTCGCATGACGATATTTTGATCTACGAGATATAACATCGTAAAAAATGCAAATTTTTTTTCTTGTAATTTATAATTATGTTCTTTATGCAGTACAAGTTTCGTGACTTTACATAAATTAGATTGTCGATATAAAATGCGTGACGCGGTGTGACGCATTCTTTCTTGTTTTATATCATAATTTACGATGTGTGAAGAATAAAAAGAAAATTAGATATTCCTATTAGGAGGTCTCAGCGGAGAGCACCAGTTTTCAATGTGTATAGAATTCATTCAGTAAAAACAGGTCGCAGACATTTGTGACGCGTCCGTCGCACACTGTTTTATTGTTCAAAGTGCGAAAATTCTGTTCAAAAATTAGAATAAAAAAATTTAAATTAAAATTAAATATTTAGTTTTTAGCTAGTTTTTTTTTCAGATTTTAGACCATCGTACGGTGTGTCTCACTCAAAAATATAGAATGAGTATCGGTTATTCAGTTTGATTAAACAATAACTTGCTTGCGTGATAAAATATCTAGACAGCAGATCAAAATAGAAAAATGATACGGATACCATAACGAGACTCGGAAACGTTAGGAAAGTAGGAGTCATTGCGATGAACAGAGTTCGACGTGGTTTCTTCAAAACGCAGTTGTCAACACTGTTCTATTATAATTTTCTCTCTTTTCCTGCTCTTAATTTTTTTTCCTTAATTTTAATGCGACACGATATTGTTCGATGGAAAATTTAAATAGGAGACTCACCGATGCCCTCGACGACGTAACGATCCTTGGCGTCCATGTTTGTGAGCTCGGTGACGCTCACAACGATTCTGACGCTCATTGTCCTGTCCGCGTCCAAAAGTCTCGAGTCCTACGGAGCGTCACAAGGCCGGGCATTCGATGTCTTCTTCCAATCTGTTGGCAGACAATAAGTCATATGTTAAACACATGAGACTTGAGTATCACCGATCTTCCTCAGAATGCATTAATAATGTTATTGTAACTTTCCGAATAACGATATTCGATATCTCTCGAATTATTAAAAAACGCCGGTGGTTCCCCGTTTTAATATAATTCAGTTTTATCCATTTCTGTCAATGCAGTTTAACTTTAATCTCGGTTTGACTTACTTTTTATCTTCTTCTAATTCTTAAAACTGGAAAAAGATCAAAAGTAAGTTAACCCGAGATTAAAGTTAATCTACATTGACAGAAATGGACATTAGAGACACATTCGAGACGTATATAAAGAAACATGATTGCGGAAAATCTTTTTCCTATTTTGTATTTAATTCTATCATCTTAATTTCTCTCAATAACAAACTCCTTAACTTCAATGTATAATGTAAATAAGTTCGTCTGCATGGATAAATTATATAATAGAGAGTTACGTAATTGACGTTGCGATTGGGACGTCGCACGCAAAAATAAGTCAAAAATATAAAATAAAATTTTTTCTCGCGCTTTTGTTTTTAAGATAACTTAAAAAATTTTAAGGTTTAATATAATATTTGTATATTTTTTAGATATTCTTTATGATCTTATACATCGTATTTATACTGGAATTTATCTCAAATTTCGAAAATTAAGTTAGTAGAAATGATTTTTTGCATCTTTTTACATTTCGCAGTATATTAAAATGTGCATTTAAAAGGATACAAAGATATTTTTACCTCCTCAATTTACAAAATCGATATTTTTTCAAAAATAAAGCCTTAGACGAGAAAATTTTATTTTGCACTTTCGTTTCATTTAGATTTACTCATCATCGATCGTGTACCACAATTAAATCACAGGAAATTCACTGTAATGTTAAAATTGGTAAGAAATAATGATTTCTTCTGATATTTTCATTCAGAAGTGCATTTCATAGTTATCCCGTTAAATCAAAATAAGAAGTCGTATTCAGGGTATTTGATTTCTGTTTAACAGAATCGAAATGTAATCCAAATTGACCAAGGCGCGGGAATAAAACTCGTCTAATCGAAAAGTCCGGGGTCGTTCGACATGATCAATAACCAACCTGCGACGATCTAAGAATCCGAAAGTGCCTACTTCAAGCTCGGTGGAGGACACTCGATGCGCGAGAATCGGTAATGCGCGTCCGCGCGGGCCGAGAGCCGCGGCGAGTCTGCGTGAACGGGCCGGACACTTTCATTAACAACAACACCAACAAACACGCGAACGAGAACGTACATACGTCACGCGCGCGGCCGTCCGAAACTTCAGTAACGCGCGTTCTCGCGAATTCCCGTAGCGTTTCTGCGAAGGCCGTTCAGACGCGATCGCTGATCCAGGAAGACGATGTGAGACGTGTCTGATGATATCTCGACAGGAAAAGACACTTGCAACGTCCTTCACGAGTAAGGCTCAAGTGTCGCCTTGAAGCCGATGGTGTTTTCTTTGAGAACGCCCGATGGTATCTTTCTTGGCTTTCCTCCTCAGGCTTCCGCGGACGTTTCCTTAAGTTTCCGTCCTACCTCTCAGAGCTTCCTAAGGTAACTGTCTGATATTTGTTCTGCTTCTCCTGTAACTTTCCTTTAGCCTTTGTAGCCTCTTCTTCTAAAACTAGCTACCTGTGTCGCTTTTGTACAAGTTATTTAACCAATGCGATTCACTTAAACTGATCAGCATATACCTTTTCACCGAACGTTAACTTCTTCACTTTAGCTAGTTTTGAAATCTTTCTTTAACTTTTTTAACTTTACTTTGAATGACGAATATTACACAATTTTTTTTTTCTTAATACGCAGGTCTCCGTTATAATCTTCAAATTGTTTAATGTTTCGCTCAACTTTTCAAGTTTTCCTCGTCTTTATGTCTGTTTCTCAGTTTCTCGTCAAATTTTCCACAATTTCTTTGATCTTTCAAGTTTTCTTCCTTTTTCTTCTCCTATTTCTACACCTTTTCCTCGATCCGTGAAATCCCGTTAAATCGATTTACCGGATTACCGCGGTCTCTCCACTTGCTTAGTCCCCTTCAAAAGCTTCCGCTCGTTCAGCTTGACTGGTGGAACGCTTTGCTTCTCACTAGATTAGTAGAATCAACGGGCGGCTTTGGCGGCGGCGTCTTGTTACAGGTCTGCAGCGCGTTTTCCGCGGCCCATAACCTTGACGAGTCCCACCCGACGGTGTCGGTAGCAGCAGCAGCAATAGCGGCAGATTGACATTACGTAAAGCCGAAGTTGCGGAGCTTAATTCGCCGACCCAGCGTCGCGACGCCCCGCGGCGCTTGCACGCGCACCACCTCAAGTACCATTCTTGTCTACCTGCTATGACGAAGAGATATCGATCTTCACCGAACCCGGAAAGTGGAAAACGGTAGGCTCTGAAAATAACAATCAATCGCGAGGCTTGAGAAGGAAAGAAGAAGGAAGCTGAATGCTCTATGATCTTTCTTTCTGCAGAAACGTCTCTTCAAAAGAATCAAGGAGGATAAGCGATTGTTGCCCACGAAAGAGAGAGGAAGTATGTCTTCTTCTTTGATATAAACGCGTCACCGACTGTTCCTTGACAGTGTCTTCGAAGTTCTAAAACGTCTCCGGAAAAATTCCTCGAAATCGTCGCGAATCTTCTCACGAACAAACATCTTTTAATGTTTCTCATTAATAGCATTTCTTTCTAAGCATTATATTTTTCATTGAGGGCCGAATACGCATTCATGAAAAATATTCCTCAGAAAATTTCTCTTCAACGAGTATAATCTTTGAAAGAATTTTTCTCCGACATGTGTTTCCTTTTACGGAATAATCCAGCTGAAAATATATCCCTTTGAATGTGCTTCAGGTAGATGTTTCTCTTTCGGGTAACCTTTTTTCTGGGGATATATTTTTTAGAAGCTGCCTTTTTATACCTCTTTGAAAAGATTCGTTCACGAAGAGCTATTTGTTGGAATATCTACAAAGTTTCCTCGATTATCGCTTTTCCGTTTCAGAAGCGAGTCGAAAAATATATTGTGTCTCATTGATATTCTAATCTGATGTTTCTATATTTGTCTCTCAGAATTTTTCCACGTTGCAGTCCATCTTCTTTCGCGTCGAATCAATGGCGAATAATCGTCGATGCAATTAATATTCTTCACACACCGATCCTCGTATATGACAAATCGTTCCGCTAATAGATTATCGTTTCCTTATTATCCTTTGTTGCACGATGTGTGGAAGAAAACAGCCTGCTTCTATTCAACGCGTACGGATATTTTGCTATTATGACAATTTATCGATGCGATTTATCTTTCTTAAGATATTAAAATATTATAAATCAATAGCTATAGTGCATAATTTTGAATATATATAATCGAGAGCCAAACTTTTCATTTAAATCTAACTCATTACTGATCCTAATTTTGCAATGATTTATTATCGCATTCTAACATTTTTTTTTAATTTTCTACTCCTATCCTTCGATCGTGTAGGATTATATTCGATAAATGTTTTTCTATAAATAGAAGAACAGGTATATAAAAAGACGAGTCAGATATTAGAAGAGCGATATGTAATTTCGATGAACTCAGATTTCGCCGCTGTAGGTCCGCGCGAAAAACGATCTCTGGATTTATTCGGATGGATCCCGACGATCGGCGCGAGGACCGTATTCGCGCATATTTATGGCCGTGGATTAAATTCGTTGAGGCTACATTGGCTATATACTGGTTTCGGTCTCGGGACGAGACCTTTAAACGCGACTTTCGGAAACCGATCGATCGCTTAGAGATGATACCCTCCTAGATCGCCGATGCGGTAAGTGTGTTTACGAGATTGCGATCGACCACGTGGTGGACGTGTGGAATTACAGGTATGACTGGTCCTGAAGTGGCACGGCAATGCATGCGCCACGTGATTCCGCGAAGAATACAATGCGCATCTTCCCGCGATGCGACGTGAATCGGATTTCCGATCTGCGAGAATCAAATGCTTTCTAAATCTTCCGCGGCAATTATTAATAATACATAATATAACTTGCAACAGAATTGCTCTTAATATGATTAATAATTAAAATAGCTATTAATATACATAATTGTTAGTAATTAAACTTATCAAAATGTTCAAAAGCAAGGATAAAAATTCTTGAGGACAATTAGATCCTTCGCAGTGCACAAAACGTTGCGCAAGTAATGAAACCATTTTAACGGAAATTTATCAAGTTTGCGTAGATATGAATTTGATTTATCGTTAACAACTGGCAGTAAGATATAACAAAAGAAATCCGTCAAGAAAGATCACGCAATGATCACCAACAATCTTTCGACTTAATTATCACGTCTGACAATCGAATTTCTACATTAAACACGCCAGTCGATCGATCTCGAATCTCGTAAATCCTCCTCGAAATTCAAGAGCCACGTCGAAATCAGCATTGATTCGGGAGGAGAATTTCATCGCGAATCTCTAAATTATCCCCGAATTCTTCCACACACAACGAACCATTATCTCTCCTCGCTATCACTGCCGAGCATCCCCCGAGTTGAAGATCCCGTGCGATTACGCAATTGACTTCTGGTCGTGAGCACAGTTTTCCGACACGCGACGACAAACGAAAACGAGACAACTAAACGCGGGAACAAGACGAGCGCTCGCGAGCGACAAGTGCGACAACCTCGGTCGCGCGCGCGCACGGTCGGTGCGTAGCGCGACAAGTAAATCGTAAATCGCTATTACGCTGAGAAAAGAGAACGACGGGCGGACGACAGGAGTCCGCTGCACGCGACAAGAATCTCGGGAGAACCTGCGACAACCGTATATACGTCAGACTGGCGGAAAGCCAGTCGTTCGCCGTCGTAACGACAGGTGTTGTTGGAGAACCCGGAGGTGGGGTGGGTGCGCAACGAGAGCCCAGGTGGGGATTGTATCTGGCCCGAAAGTGGGGTGAAAACCTTCGCCGAGAGGAGTCGACCTCAGTTGTTGCTGCTGCGCGCAGCATCTATATGTCATGGATCCTTGATGTGACTCGGATCTCGGATAGAGATATTCCTCCGGCTGTATTAGAGATGGAGGAAAGAAAAAAAAAGTCAACAGAAAGATTGGGAGAAAGCGAAAACGAGATTGGAAAAAAAGATTCGGGTGGATCCGAATTGAAAAGTTGACACATTTATACTCAATGCATACATCATTCCTTTTAGTTTTTTAGCCCACTTCAGGCGATCTGTAATTCAAAATGGAATTTTATTTATAATTTTATATGCTGTTTGCTTAGACACACACACACACACATAAATTAATACACAATATAAAATTTATATCAGAGTATACTCATATTACTCATGTATAACATGAACGCGTAAATATATGCATATTCTGATATAATTTATTTATACGGCATTAATTTTAGGTGATATACAATTGTTTTCATTAAAATGGGGCACCATGGTACATGTGTACATTCCCTTTAAATGTTTCCGTATTGCAGACAGTGCACCTGAGATTATAAATAATTAAATTCTGTCACGAATTACAGATAGTCTAAAAAAAACTTAACTTGATCGTGTTGTCATGGCCTTTCTACTTCTATTTTCGATTCTTTTATTCATATCTTTTGAATTTAACTTTGTCTTGTATTAAAGAAAAACTTGCACATTTAATGGTTAAGAAAATTGTCACGTAGAGTAATAATAGTAATTTGACGTGTTACATGTATTCTAAACTGATTTGAAATCCGCGCTATCTTATATTAGCTGTAGTTGTTGCAATATCACCATATTATGAATTCCCGATACGACTTAGATTTTTATACGACTGTATTCTAATAAACATATTTATCTTTGGATCTTATTCGTCAGAAAGCATCGCGCGTGGAATAACAATAATACTTCGATTCGATATATATCTATATAATACGTATCAGAGATCCTTGAAACAACTTCGATCTCTGTAGAGATATTCCGTATAAAGAGACACGTATACACCTTAATTCTTAAATTACATGCTTATCTTATTTCTTGAGGAAAGTTGCTTTTCAGCATTACACATATATGCACGTATACGTAAACAAGAAATGTCTGATATCGATTGAAATGGACCGGAAGAACTTCGAGATCGTATCGGTGGGAATTACCAATAACACGAGAAAACGATCGGCGATCGTTAATCACGAGCTGATAAACGTTACCGTTATTATATATAAAAAGCGATACGCCACTAATTATGCCTGGTTTTATTGCGCACTTTGAAATTTAAATGTTTGACAAGATGATTAAGTTATAACCGATGTCTTACGTAATAAAAGAATAAAATTAACAGCGATAATAAAGTAAAGCGGCGGTAAAATTATGATTCCATTAAGGAAAAGAACGAGATCATTTAATTAATTGAAATAAGTAAAAGATATAATAAAATAATTCACAAATGTTATATAATAATTTATCCCTGTCAATTTGTAGCTTTAATAAATTCAAGCAGAAATTATTAAATCAAAATGTAATATAATTGAAGAAATTAATAGGTAATAATAAATTAACTGTTTGCGCTTAGTATAAAAACATGTGAGAAGGGCTGGCGAACTAGCCGGGTGTTCTTGCTAAAATATTTACTTTAAAAACAATAAACAATATACATACGTTTCGGCTTTGAATGTGGCCTTCTTCAGTGTAACATTAGTCGGTCTTTAAAAAGTCGTTACATTAAAAATTTAAAGATCGACTAATGTTACACTGAAGAAGGGGCCACATTCAAAGCCGAAACGCATGTATAATGTTTATTGTTTTTAAAGTAAATATTTTAGCAAGAACACCCGGCTAGTTCACCAGCCCTTCTCACATGTTGTTAGAAATTAATAGATTAGTCAATTAAATTAATTAATTAATTATGATTAATCGAAATAACTCTGTTAAATTATAACAAACTTATTAATTCATTAAAAGACGAAAGTATGATTATATTGATTCAAATTATTATAGCTAAAGAATCTATTTTTAAAAATTAAGTATATTCGTAAAGCAACTGAATGATTCATCTTATTTTTGTAAAAGGCCGTAGCCGGATAAGAAGGATCAATGTGCCCCCACACGGATCATGCTTATTTTTTTCCTTTGATTGCTATCAGTATCGCTTACAATTTAGTCAAATATTAGCCCTTAATATTGAACCATTTTGGTGTAAAAAATAAAAATAAAAATTTAGAAAATAATTCATGTCTTCTGATCGGCTTAATCGATTTTGATGAAATTGTAATATGTTGTAGATATCATTGAGACACATTTGTGGAAAATTTGGGAAAGGTTTCTACAAGATATGTAGTAGATGATATCTACAACATATTAAAATTTCATCAAAATCGGTTAAGCCGATCAAGAGATATGAATTATTTTCAAAATTTTTATTTTTATTTTTTACACCAAAACGGTTCAATATTAAGGGTTAATATTTGACTGAATTGTAAGTAACACTGATAGCAATTAAACAAAAAAAAATGAGCATGATCCGTGTGGAAGCACATTGATCCTTCTTATCCGACTACGGCCTTTGTTATTATAGATTAAAAATTAAAATCGACTTCTTCGAAACGGCGGAGGGATTTGTTAAGGGGTTAGTCTACCCTGAAATAGGCGAATTTTCAGGAATTAATTTCAGACAAAATATCGTTTCAAAAATGCAGTGAAAAATTCAAGAATTTTTTTCTTGACGCCAAAAACGAGGAGAGAAAAAAAGCTCCGTCATTCCAAAGACAATACAATATAGTTAATGACCATATTTTTTTTTTTTTTTAGACCACCCACATTTCAGAAACCATGTACACCGTCTGAAAAGCATAGTTGCGCGCAAAGGAGTGCCTCATCGCGATTTTGAAATTTTTTTACACCAAAAAATTTGTACATGTTCTTGAAACCCTAATAAAGATAATGAAAAGAAAATCATTCATGTATCACCGATATTTTGTCTGAAATTAATTCCAGAAAATTCGTCTATTTCAGGGTAGACTAACCCCTTAAGAGACCGTTAGGAATTTCAGTCAAAATTCGATGATGTAATAGTTAATCGTAAATTACTTGTTACACTGTTATTCGCATTCATACACATGTACACACATACATGTACGCGTGTGCATTCACGCATGTGCACACATATGCAGGAAGCATAATCGCGATACGGCTATTAATAACAAACGCATTACAAGCAAGTATTACAAGGTGAAATACTTAGGAAATGAAAAACCGGAGATACATTTGTAATAATTGTAATAAGTCACATAATCGTGACGCTTAAAAAACGTATTTAAATTAATCAATATTCGCACGTGTAAGGCAATAGCGGAAGTGATAGACACGAGATACCGCATTAAGGAAGTATTCCGACCGATTAGAGTTTGAAAAACTAGCAATTTTGATGTTTAATTTAAGGGGAAGGATCGGACGAGAACTAGTACCATCACCGTAGTATGAATGTTGACTGCGAGACGAAATGGCAAAATGAAAACTAATGTAAGACGGAAACAAGAAAAAGAAGTACTTCCATAAATGGAGAGGTAAAAACCAAAGTGGTGTAAGTCAATTTTTTTTAAATATTTTCTCGTGTGCATAGATGCAATCTGTACAATATATAAATTGCATCTATGCACACGAGAAAATATTTAAAAAAATTCGACTTACACCACTCTGATTGTTACCCCTCCAAATGTAGTTATATATCTATGGGTATTTTGCACAGATTACAATAAGCTTACAAAAGGTTTTTTATTGCACTGGACTGCACTAGAACTTCTTCCTTTTGCCAAAAGTCAAGCATATACCTATTTCACTTTAAAAGAAAGTGTATACTAGTTCAGTTATAAAAAGCAAGTCTGACTCAATATCAGACAGTATTAATACAATAAAGTGGCGTCCGGTGACGGCTGACGGATCAAAATAGATGTAAAATAGACCAAAATAGATACCATGTCGTCTTTCAACGTAGTTCTCTTACCTAGGAATGTTATATAGCTTCATCGAGGGCATGTGTTTGTTCGAACGAATGCGAGCAATTATATACGATTGGACGTGTTATTAATTAACATGGATTATGTCCAATTCGACACTTCACACATTACTCCATATACCAGTAAGTATATTTCGCTTTAATGCTCTAATGTTTCATTAGCGTTATTCATATTATATAAATAGACCAGTCTAAAACGTTCAATTCTAATTTTCTTATTGATGAGGAGTAGATATATACACATTACGGAGATTCTATTTTGGGGTAAAACAGAGTTAACATTTTTAACAAGATGTATATATATACGCGCCTGCACGTACATGTATTACTATACATTCCATACATTCAGGAAAAAACAAAACAATTTTATTTTATCAATCATATTGCAAATACTTGTATTCTGTATAAATAAGTGAATAAAATTTAACGACATGGAAAGATATTTAAGATTGTATAAATTATTTTTTATATGAAAATGTCCATGTAACCACATTATTAAAAAATTTATTTAAAATTTATTTCATCAGGAATATGCTAGATTTCGCACATTCTATATTTAAAATATATGGATTTTTGATGTTTGGATCAAATAACATGATTGTTTGCATTTTTAATCTCTTTTTTCTTTCCTTTTACCTTCCTATTCCTTTATAATGCATAACAAAATATCGCAGTTCTTCATACACTCGAATTGTAAACCCTTCAATTATACTGTACATGAATGAATGCAAACGAAAATTTATGTTGTGTTAATGACACGTCACGTATACTGCTTCGAAATATAATTTCACCAAGTGGAATTATATATAAGATTCAAACGTCTCTCGCTTCAAACATCATATTTGTAGTGGTATGTCAGAGAGGTTTCTCTCTGGTAGCGTCAAGAGAATTGCGCATTCGAGTTCGGCAATCAACCCCGCATACGGAGGTTCGGCTTCGCGTTTACCACAAACAAATTGAATATCGTAGAACAAATAAAAAAACAAATAATTTCAAAAAATAAGTATGGGAGTTGAGGTGTTTCGAAAGAAATTCAGTTAAATCAATTTATACTTACGTATAGCGCCAGCAAAAACGTCTCTCGCTCTTGACGTCAATTCGTTGTAATGTGAGGAAATAGGAACGCCGGAGAACCAAGGATCTGTATGGGAAACGATGATTTGATACTTTAATCGAGATGTTCGTTCAAACTTTTCAGCGTTTCGCGAATATTTACTACGCGCATAGACATCGCAAATTGAGCGCAAAACATACCTGAGCGATGCGGAGCCACCTACACCGCGACGCGTTCAACGGTGCAATATGGCGCGAAAGTAAAAGTCTCGCTCGCGTTCGAAAAGTCACATGATGCGCGCGCAACCTCGCCTGCCTCGCGCCGGTCGCGTCCGTTCCGCGGAGTCGTGCGTCGTGCGCAAAGCGACGCGCAGAAATAAGAAAAATAATCGATTCGCACGCTTACCTCGATCATGATTTTACGATTCGACGCTCGAGTCAGTATATTCCTAGCGCTGATCTGCGTACATGAACTGTCTTGAAAATGCAAAAAACGTGGCGCGACTTCTCATCGAACGCACGGCTGCGCGGAACGGCAACGGCGCGAAATTGGCCGCTGGCGCCGCCAATGATCACGTGACCGCACGTGATCGCACGTCGTCGTCTGCTTCGAGTTCGCGAAAGCATCGAATATTGCGCGCGCACAATGGGGATTATTATAAATTTCAAAGAGATCAGATTTTCAATGCTGCAAGCACAAAATATGTAATTTTTTCTTACGTTTCTTTCTCGTCACATAATAGAAACGTAAAAAATGAGCATATGATTAATTTTCCGGTATCTGTAGCATTGAAAATTGAACTCGGTTGAAATTATATACGAGATTTCTACCGACTAAAAAAATGCGCAGATGTCTTAATTTGGATGATTACGTTATATTTAGGATAGCCTTTGGCTTTCGAGGAATATACAAACTTGCAGAAATTTCATAACGATGTAACAATCACTTTTTAAGCTTTGATAAAGTGATATCATGTGTACCCTTGTCATTTGGTAGCTCTGACGAGCTTGGATCACTCAATTTAAATAATTTTCAGGATATGGAAATATGCGATAGAGCCCTACTTCCCTACTTGAACACATTTGAATTAAAGTTGATAAATTACATATACAGATACTCTGACGAGCTACATTTTGCACGGAGAAACATATGTTACAAAATTATATTACTTACATGTAATATATATATATAATATGTATAATAATATTTACATTTAATTGTCTTTCTTCATTCGATTCGACGTCATCCTATAAATAATGGAGTCCCGTCCTGGATCCATATCGGCGATGGCGACTGAAAATATCAAGCTCTCATCATTATGTTCAAGTTTCTTTGGTTAAATGATTAAACATAGATATTATCCAAAGAACTGATCAGCAACTTTTGTATCTTTGCCTTTGTAAAAGTTATATATATAATACACAATTATACAAATGAATATAAATTAGATAAAATAAATTATATATGTAGATTATATAAAAAAATATAAAATATATATACAATGTAAATTATAGAAATTAATATCTTTTAAATGCGATCCATCAGAATAACGAGAACTATTCCAAACAAAGAAATTTCAAAGATTTCTGATTCTAAATAATACTCAGAGTATTTTTAGAAATTTCGCTCAAAATAATTACAAGCTAAATACAATTCTATATTTACAAAAATACGTACTACAAATTGCTAAAAGCGAGAAGACGAAAACGACGCCGAACCACAGCATTATGTTGAAGATGACTGGATAATCCTCCGTGTAAGTTTTCGCACGGCCGGAAAATTCAGGCTGAAACAGATTAGTCGTTGTAACAAAGGTAAACGCAATTCTCGAAACAAAATCTCAATCCTGCAAACGTCTCTTTCTGTGATACTTGCTAAATTTACTAGTAACACTCTACATTTCTTAACATCTCGCGAACGAGTAAGAAGAAAAAATTCAGCGTATTCGGAAATGCGCAAAAAATACCAAGGCTTTCGCAATTAACATATAAAACGAACTCGAGAGTTCGTAATTCATCAATGAGATCTGTTTTCGATACTTGCTAAACAATTAATTGGCTGATTAAATCTTCTTTAATAAAAACTTTCCATCGAAAGTCCTATTATTAGATTTATCATCATTAAAACATATGCATGCAATCAGACATGACAAGCCTTCATGCAAGATTATAATTTCGCACTTGAGAAGCACAAAGCAACAAGCCCGACTGTTCGGCATATTTATATGCAATAAAATTCATGTAAAATAGTAATTAAACATCTCTGGAAGTAATTTCTTAAGTTTACATCCTTTCGCTTCTCGAGTACAAAATTAGCTATCTAAAATTTGCTGCTCAATTAAGAATGTCTATTAAGCATCATTCACATAAGCATTAATTGGCATCTATGGCAGATTATAAATCTCAATGCAAAAGAAATCTTACAAGAAATTGAAGCTGAATTAGATAAGTGTTGAACAATCTTGTAATATTGTTTGGCTCTATTGGAGTATTTGGCAAACATTGAATTAATTAGTCTCTAGAACTCAGGTGCTCTAATATTCTGGCAAGGTCTGGCAAAACGAAAACCACTGAAGGGTCCAGGAAAAGAACTTGACAAGTCACATTTTGTCAATTTCTCTATGTGCCAAAATTTAGGAATTTTACCATTTAATTCGATTGTCTTAAAATGATCTACGTTTATTCCAACATGTCAACATAACTGATTGTAGGATTGTGTTAAACTATATTCATTAAGGGAGCGAACAGACGAGCGATTTTTTCGCGCGACAAAGTCGCCCGTCTGTATTTTATTATGCTTTTTCTCTGTATGCTAATTTTTATAAAGTTTTTTAATATAAAAAAAAACTTACTCCCTCTTTCGATAATATTATATCATCAATATTGAGTAATTAGTAGAGAAAAAATTGTTTACTTGTTACATAATATGATCATACAACAGCATCAGAATGTAAAAATTGAAAAAAAAAACCGGACTTATCCGGTTCTCCCCTGGGCCCATCGATTGTGATGCATGTTAATATGTTTGCGATACCTGTCCAATAATTGTCTGTATGTCAGTATTATTTATCTTATTCTCCTTAATAACTTCGCCGGTCTTTTCCGGCATCTCGTTTTTATCGCCCGTACGCTCAGTAGTACTAGTTAATAATCTATTTTTGTCCTCTTCATCCGTTTTATTCTTTTGCACGTCTTGCTCGTCATCTTGCTACAATAAGTGTTCAGTATCTGAGTAAAGTGATTAGAGCAAACCTCCAGTCTTCAAGACTCCAAAGATATTAGAACTTGAAGGACTTAAGTTTGCTAAGTACATCGACACCGAATTTCAGATTCTATTGTTTCGTAGGGATCTTAATCCATTTTAAGGATTTGGCAAATGTTCAAATTTGCCTGTCAAACTTGGAATTTCATTGAGCCCAAGGATACTGACAGTTTCAAGGATCACATTAGCGACTATCTAAATTCACCGATGGTGAGCTTCAAATCTGATCGATTAAGAGCATCGGAATGTTAAAGAATTAGCGAGTAGATTCTAGATTTGTCGATACCAAGCTTCGACCATTCGTTAAATATCGTTTGAAAAAAATTTCGAGAAAGAAAAGAAGACGAACGGATGGATAGTGGCCGAAGAAGTTTTGTAAGTTCGTTTGATTAGAGTAATTAAAGAGTAATTCGTCGTGTTCGCGATATCCATGCATAAAAGCTATCTCTAATTCGGAAAAAAAACACTCTCAATCAAAGTAATAGCTCATGCAATGCGACTCGACACGGTACCTTGACGAAAAAATTATCGTTAATGTCTGAATTAATTGGCGCTCCCTTGGCACCACCAGCGGTTTTAACATTTTTAGTCTTATGAGCCTACAAAATATCCCGTAACAATTAAAAATGGTACAGATAAAGGACAGATAATTTCAAGCGAAATAACACACCGCGCGATTCTAAACCCAATAGCCCTTGATAATTGGAGTAATTTGAATATTCAAATCCATATTTGGCGATCTTTTTTTGTCTTGTTTATTATATTTCGGCATGAAAGAGGAATTTCAATTGATTAAGATAAAAAGTATGATACTTACTTAACAAATCGGTTGCAAAATTAGTTGTATCATATACGTTCAAATATATTATGTATTGTCGGAATCGCAAAATGATAAAAATAAGACTATAAATAATATGAGAATACAAAATGGTTCTTCTTGTATATAATTTGATAAAAAAATAAGTAAACGGTGAATTTTAATAATCACATAGTTTCATGTTTCGCACAATATATCCTGTTATCATTTCAATAATAAAATGAGAGTAAAGACTTGTTTTCAAAGAAAACTGTACTCATGAACATTAAGATGATCGAATTTGACTTAAATAGGGATGTTTAATTTAATTATATTGTACTGTATATTTATATAATTATCATAAGTTCTTTCATAAATTCTATTTTTAAATATTTTTCTTTCACAATGTTCTCAAAAATTTTCAAATTATCCTGCACTCGAAATGGTAGATTACAAAATGCTCATATAAAGCTTCAGACAGTATTGGACAACTCACCGGGGTATCTCTGCGCTGTCTCTCGAGAACAGAGCGGGCGTTTCTCACCTTCGAGGCGTCATTCGTAAAAGCCGCAACGACAATCTAAAACAGATATGCGAAAGCATTCTGAACGTGTGAACATGTAATTGTATAACCTCGTACGATTATTAACGTGCAAATAGGCTAAAGAATAAGTCCGAGGTCTATCCATTGATGCGAGCTACATGTGCAGGTAAAATCAAGAGCGAGTGCCTTCGTACCTTGCCATCGTAAGTATTCACAAAGGCATTGGAAACGTGATCGATTGCGTCACTTAACAATGTAGATGCCTCCTCAGCGGCCGCAGATGTGTTCCCATGCAGATCCAGGACTGGTTTGAGCCCCGATACCACCAACCAGTAAACATCGGTGCCAGAGTCGTGCTTCTTCGCGGCATTGTCAGCGACAGCATGGAGAAGCTGTATCTCCTCGACGAACTTGCGATCCTCCTCGACCTCGGAGTTCAGAGACTTCAGTTTCTCTTTCTCCATGTTAGCAGGCTTCAGCTCGCCGAGAGCCGACTGGCCGAGCTATATCAGAAAGGTTTTGTTTACAATATCTAGGATCTTCAATAACAGGATGTCAAACTGCTAAGACAAGTTTCGTTTGTATATCAAGCTATTTGTTATTTATCAATTCAGTCATGTGATACTTACGGCGTCAACCCCATCACCCAAGTTGATCCTGACCAACGTGTTGTCGTTGCTTCGCTCCTCTACCCTGCTTCTAATAGCTTGCCAAGTGGTCTCCTCCGCCTCGTCAACGATCAGAGGATACCAGACTTTGGCTTTGTAAGTTGGGATGGGTAGTTCCTCTACTCCGTCAATCGGTATAGCAACCAACGCCTTGGGCAACGCAAATGGATCCCATATGGCGATACTTTGCTCCGTGTAAGATTCCCTCTGTAAGATCACAAATATATTTCTCTCGCAGCGAACAAATCTTCACATAAAGCACACGTTATTTCAAGTACAGAGGGATTGAACTTCAAGATTCAGCTTCTTTCATCTATTTGATGTTATAAAAAGCTTTGCCGTTCAAATGTTTCGAATGCATTCAAAGCTTCGTGGCGTCCAAGAACTTTCGACGGTTCCATTGAGAGATTACAGACGACGCACCTGCTTTCCGGTGTAACCAAGAGCTGCCGGAAAGATCTCCTTGACGCTGCTTTGCTCGATCGGGCCATTCATGGTGAATTCTATGCTGTCAGGTGAGTGAAGAACGGCGAGGTTACCGTTGGCGTGAACTAGAAAAGAAAGGCAAGCACTAGGATAATCAAAGTGTCAAGAACGTCACAAGCACATTGAACTCAGACTCGTCTTCGGTGAAATAATACATGTCTCAGCATACTCGAAATGTCCAGGAAAAGATCTACTTCGTTCTAAAATAAAATTAAGTTTAAACATTTCGGAGTATCTCGCGGATTCCTCAAGAAAATGTTTTGGAAGGTAGACTGGTCTTGCGCAGCCGGGAAAACTTGATCGCGAAAAACTCGAGCCATTCCGATCGTTCTCGAAAGGATTTCTTAAGGATGAGCGGGGAAATTACCTGCGGCCAGGACGGCGAAGAGGAGCGATAATTGTCGAAGCATCGTTGCACGGGAAAAACAATCAAATTCGAAAGACTACTCCCTCGACGTCGATCAATTTCGGACGCGATCATGTGATCACGTCAGATAACATGTGACGGTGTGTGACATCAAGAGTCGCCGCACTCGCCGCCAGAGTCGGCCATGGACGTGAAAATCGAAAAATTTATATCGATAGTCGGTAATATCGATACTCTTCAATTTGCTCCAATTATCTCCGGGCTCGGCGGGCCCCGTTGACAGTCAGGAGAATTTCTTCAGGCTCGATGGTTTTCAATATAGCATTTTGTCTTGCAGTCAAACGCGAATTGTCCAGTCCAACGTCCAACTGGCCTCCGCCGGGCTCGGGGCTTCCCTCGTATCTCCGGCCCGGCCGCGCGACGGCGACGGCATCGCGGTCGCGATGGGTGTAGCGAGGTCACCCCTACCACGTGACTCGCGCTCGCGCACCTCGTGACTGATCGATCGATCGTGCCTGGCCCGTCGCCTGTCGCCGCGACACTATCACGGCTGATCACGCAGTTTCAGGGTTTGCGATAAGGCGGATGAAGTGTCACTTGGAGACGTCGTCGGCCGATGCTCCTGGAATAAGATCCATTCGATCGTCCCCGCGGCACGTTACTTCCAACCACGAAGATGGGCTCGCTCTTTCGCAGCGAGGAGATGACTTTGTGTCAGCTCTTCCTTCAGAGCGAGGCCGCGTATGCCTGCGTGTCCGAGCTCGGCGAGCTCGGCCTGGTGCAGTTTCGCGACGTGAGTAATCGCCCTTCTCGCGATTTTGTTTCACCTCTTGACAAACTAATCCGATAAATTTTCCAACGGTTAGACACTTTGGACAAAGTTAGAGTCGTGCAGGTCGTCGAATGAATTCTTATCTCTATGTCAATGTCGTTACGCCTTTATCTCGTTATAACGACGACTCCGTCACCCTTGCGCCAACGTATCTGTCTCTCATTTCAGTTAAATCCCGACGTCAATGCCTTCCAACGGAAGTTCGTCAACGAGGTGCGCCGTTGCGACGAGATGGAGCGCAAGCTGCGCTACCTGGAGAAGGAGATCAAGAAGGACGGCATCCCGATGTTGGACACCGGTGAAAATCCGGAGGCGCCGCAGCCGCGGGAGATGATCGACCTGGAGGCCACCTTCGAGAAGCTGGAGAACGAGCTGCGGGAAGTGAATCAGAACGCCGAGGCGCTCAAGCGCAACTTCCTGGAGCTGACCGAGCTCAAGCACATCTTGCGAAAGACTCAGGTCTTCTTCGACGAGGTAAGTCGCCGCCAGCGCAAATCCTTATTTCTCAACGATCTGGATATGTGCGTAAGAGAATCGGGGTAAATTTACTTTCTGAAGAAGGCACTTGAGAGGGCAGTCTTCCAGATCTGTTTTTCAGAAAGGAGGAATGACGAGGAATGAAACGATATTGTCAATGGAATTGTAAAAAGTGGAATGTGTAAAGCGTGTCTGGTTACCCTAGTCTGTCGATCGTTTCTTGTAAAAATTTGGATGTGAATCTCATTTGGGGAAGAACCTTCGCATTGGGCTGTAAATATCAGCGAAAATGGTGAATGTCACTTGTTATCGAATGTCGAGTCGCGATGGACATATAAGAATTCTTTCTCAGCAATCGATTGCTCTGGTACGAAGCGCCAGTCATTAATTCGGCTTACACAAGACGTCTCGTCCGCCGAACGGAAATTCATTCTGCTCTGTTTGCTGCAATTAAATTTTCGCACAGAGAAGCAAAATGTATAAATTGTAAAAAAGTTTAATGTCGCAAGTTTATATTTGTACAGCCTTATATTTGTTTGGCTTACATTTCCGTAAATCGATTAACGCGTGAACGACGCGATTTTTTTTTCTTTCTGGATATATAGAAGATTAGTGTTAATTAATGCGCTTCAGTGTGAAACGTACTATCACCTTAATGGGATTTCTTCGTAAATCTGCTTTAATGCTTTTAGCGTACATTGTACATTTTTGGCAGCCAAAGAAAAAATTTGTAAAAATCTTTATAAAAAATTTGGAGGACTTTTGCACGAGGAGATCTCGTTGAAGTGACAATCTTGCGATGTCTTGTGAAGAAAGGAAAGTTGCATTGAAGGATAGCCGCACTAGAAAGCGAAAGAGCGAAAGAGTCCACGGACTGAGCGCAATTTTTTTCTGATGCATGAAAAGCTGGAGGACTGTGCGAATTAGATATACCACAGAGGCCTGTCTTTGCGCTTGCGCAACTTTATGCGAATGCAGCGAGATGAGATAGGACCAACGAGATAAGGGTGGCGAACGCTACCACCTCTAACGAATTGTCAGATATCAGAATGTCCACCGTTTTGTTACCGTTACTAATCATATATATTGTTGAGTGATTTTAGGATTATTAATGTGTTAGTGTTGCCAACTAACCAAAAGCCACTGCTGCAAAGGACACAAGTCACTCGCTGCGCCCTGTCTCCCTTTACGTCCTTTGAGAGTTACCGTCCAGTACCGTCGCGTACCTCGTACGGATATATATATTCGATTGTGTTTAATGTTTGATCTTAGATCGAAGAGATCACTTGTTGTTGATCTACTTATATCAAGTGTGTAGCCAAGAATTCTTTGAGAGACTGCATATTGTTCGTGTTCCCTTTGTTTACCGACATCTCTGCACACGAACTGAGAGCTGTCTTAGTTTGTAAATGTACCCTTCGAAGACGCAGCCGTTGATTGTAGTTGTTTAACACGTAATATCTTGAAAGTCCTAGTTTTATTTTATATTTGAAATGTTTCAGTATTTTCTCTTTCGAGTTTTCATTTCTTTCATTTTAGTCCATTAACGTTTTCCGTTTTTATTTTAGTGTATTAATGTTATTACATATATTTTTTGCTTCTGTTCTCTCCATTCTGTTCACTTTAATGTTTTTCTTTTTTGCATAAGAACAGAGATGTATCGTAATTCGTGAAATGCATGTTTGGGAACAAACATGTTTGCACGTGTTGTATTTACTTACTCAACAAGATATTCACACGCAAATAATTATTGTAATTTCAAGTAATTTCTTGACACACACAATACTCTGACAATAATAACTTGAAAGTTTTAAATCATTTTCCCTAAAGTTTTAGGAGCAATTAGTTTTAGTGGCAAATAATAGCAATAGAAATATACTATAAAAATATCAATAACATTAAATGAAATACGTACAAAACACTACACAAAATTGTTGAAATTAATGTGAGATTTCTATAGGATTGTTAGAACCCCCCACAGAAGACTTCCATAAGCGAGCTAATTGTAGACGCCAAGCATGAAGCCTTGTACAATTAATAGTAATGAATTAATGGCAATCTGCATGAATTGTACTAATGTCTGCAACGTTATGTGAAATTTGTTCAATATGCATCATTGAGAGGAAATTGTATTTTGTACGCGCTAATTCTTTAAAGGCCGCTTTGCTTTTTTTACTTTGTATGGAACGTATTCGTTCGATAATGTCCGATATTTTGAATTTGTGAAATTTTGAAATTCTGTTTTGAATAAAATTTTTGAAATCTTTCTGATTAAGAGAATTATTGAAATCCACGCGATATTAATGTGAATTATTTAGCATTGTTAATTAACTATTATTATTTTCCATGAAAAATATATCAAATAATTATTATTGTAATTATCTTTCTTTAGCAAATAAATTTTAAGTAATTAATCTTGAAATTAGTACAGTCGTATGTCTTAATAAAAATTTAAAAAAGAGACGTATTTTGAGAAAATAGTCAATCAGCCTTTACTGAATTAACGAATAAAATTCTTTGCATGTAGCATGTGTAGCAAGATTGTAATTCTATATGTGATATATGTTTCCACTTAAATTAATTTACTATAGTTATTACAGTTATTTCAGTTGCAATTAATAGTCAGCAATACTTTAATTGTTAAATTGTAGAACTAGAAAAAAGTTAGGGCTGCATGAATTTTATACAGTTCGTGATGCTTCCCTATTGAACTAAATTCGTATATCTGTAGATGTCTTAAGTCTTACACCTCGACTTTAAACATTTGACATCTGATTTTCCGAATTCAAACTTTAGATTCTGAAAGATTCGGATATATCTATAGAAATCCAATTCTTATTTTCAATCTGAAAATATCCTGAGAATATTTGCATAATTTGATATCCCGTGCGTTTAGAAAATTGTCTTCGTGAAACTACTCTTTAAATTTGGAGGAATTTTGTATTTAAATTTTTCGCGACTCTTATCTTGATCAAATTTTTGGAGCTCTACTTTTCGTCTCCCATCTCCTCCATGGCTAAGCATCACGAATTTAGACTTATCGTTAGATCTAGCGTTGAGCAAAAACTACGCGAGTTCGTGAAGAGATCTCTCCTTCTTCTTCCTCCTCTTCTTCTTCTTCGACGTCGGTGAGTTGAAGAAAATTTTGAAACAGAGAGAAGGAAAGAGGATCTGGTATGAGCGAGTGGAACGGGAGATAGGGCGAAAGAGGGGTGACCTGTGTCTGTTGCCAGGCTGAGCATGGAGGTGTCGTGTCGCAGATGGCAGACCCCAGCCGTGAAGAAGAGCAAGTCACTCTGTTGGGTGAGGAGGGCCTCCGCGCCGGCGGCCAGGCTCTCAAGCTCGGGTAATTAATGTGTGCCGTACACCCTATAATTGCAGAGCGTGGTGACTCCCGAAGACCTCCCGAAAGATGAGCAGATGGTAAAATCAAGATCTGTAGTCGCTTACTGAAATTTAGATTCTCTCAAAGTCCGTTTGAGATGAAACCTGATGAGTATCGTCCTGCCTCGACCCTTTGAAGCTGTTCCGCTTTGTGACAATCCTTTTACAGCAGATGATACTCGAAGACTGTAAATAAAAACTCTTAAATCGTTCAATTCAATTCCTTTTCTTTGATATTTCACTCTTATTAAGATGAGATTTTTAATTCTTTGACGTGCAAATTGTTTTTAATGTTTTTTTTATCGCTGCTTTCCCAAGTTCCCCGACATTTATTGTAAGTTAACATTGAAAATTACACATCAATCTTATACCAGACTTATTTATGTGTACGTCTGCCTTATTACGTTTTTACCTAGATTTCGGATTTATGTCCTTGAGATCCACCAGACTTAGCCTAGGATAGGTGATTCCGAATCACCACGCTCTGCAATCTCCATCGAGATTCGTCATCGGTATAACGTCGCATGCCTACCTACAGTTTGTGTTGCAAAATACGAACCCGATGCACTAGTGCATTTCGCAATAGTTCTCAGTCATTAACGCTGATCCTCGAATTACCGGCACAAATGCAAGCGTATATCTCAGTTTTCTTGTTGACAATTCTCTTTAACATGCAACCTTCATACTTCCAGGTCTCACTCCGACTTGTATTATCTTTATACTTTATGTAAGCTATTATGTAACTTGTTATATTTTAACAGTTTTCAGAATTATTTTGTTAGCGGCGGTTGCTATTGAAAAACGAACAAGTACGCATCAACGATTTACCGATCAGTAATCCGAGGATCAGGAGTAAGTCAGGAAATGTGCAGCCAAATAAACGAAAAATAACCCGGTGAAATATTCTTATATGTACGCTCGAACGCGATTTCGTACTGTAGGACTGAGATGTCCCGCGTAGAATCAAGAATAAACCGAGCGTTTAATACAGTCTTTGATACATTTGTAACATAATTCTTACAAGTTTTCGGTATTAATATTATAACATAATTTATAAGAGTTGAGGAGACACGCTCGAAGAATTAAACCTTCGGAAAATCGGGTCGTTGAGAATTATTCTCGATTATCTAAAACGTCGAATTTATTGGAAAATTGGATTCTCGATTTCTGAATTCTTATAGACTTTCGGCTGTTTAGAAAACTTAAATACCTGGGATTTTGAATAAATCTTAACATCTTGGACCTCAAATAATGATCAATTATACAACTAACTGAAAAAAGCTTTTTTACCGCGAAATTATCGTCTAACATATATTTTCTGTAAGAGAATGCTGCAACGTTATAATTATCCTAATCTACGATAAATACCGTGTTAAAGGCTCGGTTTTCGGTGCAGAACTGAAATTCCGCCCAGCGCGGAGCTTTTTTACGTACTTTTTTACGTGTTCGAGAAAGAAAGAGAGTTCGAAGAGGATTGATCGAAGAAATATCCCGAGGACTTTCCGAATCTTTTTTTTTCTCTTTTTTTTTACTCCCCGAACCCTCTTCCTCGTGTAATCGTAATCGCTACGTCAAAGGCCCGGTACTCACCCTAAGACCCTAGATAGTAGATGCGTCCTACGTCAGTGTGTTCTGTGATTACAGCACCTGTACACCGCGGCAGACACCGTAGGAGCACATTATAGGAATCCGCTCAGGCAAGCTGTTATCAACCGTTATTTGCGAATCTTGTTTGCGAAAACTGGTTTTTTTTTGCCTCGTTGTTGTTGCCTGTGTCTATATCCAAGACCCCGGTCGCTCGAACGAACGGAGCCGTACCCTGTGTTGCTGGAGCACCCTCTCGCGAAGACCGTTTCGAGCTGTTCCGCTCCCCTCGTCTCTCTCGACGAGTTTCTCTCCCCACTGAGAATCCACTTGTGTCCAATTCTTAAGAAAATCTGTATGTTTCGATCATTTCGATTCTAAGATTTTCTCCACAGAATCTCAGAAACTTAAATTCCTAGAATTTTTAAATTTTCAGATTTTCATATCCTGGAGATCCTTTTCTCGTTAAATCCTTAGAATTTCTGGCTCAAATCTCCCGAATTCGAGTCAATCCGAATCTCTTTAAAAATGTTTTAGAATTTTTCTATTTCGATTATTCCGATTTTAAGATCCTTCCTTCTAAGAGATCCTTGTTTCTCTCAGTGACTATATAAAATTATTGAAAATTTAAATTCTTGACTGTCCAAATTACTACATACTTGTGCCGTCTCCAAACGTTATCTCGGATATTCGTTTAATACCTCGTCAAATTAGCGCAATTAATTCTCATATATTATGAAGATAAGATAATCCTGTTTTCTTTTTGCTTCGTCCTCGGGGATGCTTCAGCAATCGGAATCGCACTTGAAAGACAAACGCGATGATTCGCTTTGATAACCGATTTTGTGCAAAACAAACGCTCTCCACCCACTTCGTGTCGCAGTGGACGCGCGTTTACGAAAGAGGGGGAATAGAAAAAAGATCGGCGTGGAATCGCGCCGATTGATAACAGTTGATACAGTTTGATGCAGTCACCTGTTTTTTTAACACCCGTTCAAATAGAGAAATTCAAACTGTATCGAGATACACTTTCGATCCACGATGAAAACGATCGGGATCCGCTCGCTTTCCAGCAAACGACGCTCGCGCAGCAAAATTGTTGTAATAATTTCTCACTGTAGTGATACAACGTTGTAAATAACAATAAATGATGATGGTGTGGCCATGGGTATGTATAACAACGTTCTCTCTTCTTAACAAAGGACTGTCTGTCTGTATGTGTTTTTTTTTAATGTGCCGCTTGCTCGCATGCCCTCGCACTCGTTTTTATCTTCTATTACGTTAATCAAAAGCAATGTGGATCATTAGTTAGATCGTTAAAGGCTCCTCGTCGGATCTTGGTTTAGGATTTATTGATTTTTGGTACAAGACTCGAGAGTTTGAAAGAATGTACTTAATCATTGCGATATTTCATATATTTGCATTTTTAAAATATGAAACACGTAACTTCGCAAAATATGATGTCCAAATATTGAAAAATATCTCAAAAAAATGTAAGATTAGATAAGGTTTCTTAAGATGTATAAACTAAAAAATGTTTAATCTTCCAGTTTTCTAAATTTTCTAAGTGTCTTAGTATTAATATTTTCATAATTTATATCTCAAGAATTCATTATTTTTAAAAAATTTGAAATCTCCAAGATCTTAAAAAGAAAAACATATACAAAAAAGATTGTAATATCGAAAAGTTTTTAGAACTGAACCAACTAACAGGAACCAACGAAACTCCTTTAACGATCTGACAGCTTGGCTTGCGTCATGCTTTACTCAAAAATAAATTGTTCCCATTTCACATTTTGCATCGAACGATGCAAACAGTGCGAATAATTATGTTAACTTGATCAACTTCTAATTGATTAGAAAAAAAAAAATGGAAATCGGATAAGTCTGATAGCAACGATTCTAATATAATTCGATCGATTGTCCTTGTTTTCGATGAAATCCTTACAGCTGTATTAAGGACCGCTGAATGAAGTAATCATGGCTTGAATTTCTTTCAGATTATTTGATGAATAGGAATTGCCACGTATCTTTTCTAATATTTATCCAATAATTTCACTCTTTAAAAATTCTCGGTGATGACACGATTAGTTAAAGTCAAGGAAATTTCAAACATTTTTATAATATCATATTTATAATTTTTCTATTATTTTTACATACAAAGTGAAATTTTATATCTTAATTTATTTTGTGTTTTAGATACATGTGTAGGTTTTTATTTAAACTTATTTCAGAGACATTTATTTATTATATTACGTAATTATAGATAAATTTTAATAATTATACATATAATTTTATCTGGAAATATATAAAAGATATATTTTCTGGTTTCTGCCTTTCTCACATTAATGTTAAATTATATGAGCATTCGATCGTGGTTTGACTTGCTGTCAATTATCACTTGGCAAATATTTAATTTCTGTTATCAGTTGCATTTGGCAATTCCTATTTAATCCGACAAGTTGACAAACTTGAGATATCTCGGCGCAATAAAGTGTCTTTGATGATTTCGCACTGCTTCTCAAGCTGCATTCTACAATATCATCTTCAAACGTGATTTCAAGACTTAAAATATAACATTAAAAAGAATCTTGCAGTTAAAAATTAATAAAAAGTCGAGAAAAATAAGAAAAGATATTAATAAATCTGCAAATTAAAGATATCAAATCTTTCATAATTTTATACAGTTTCTTTTTGTACAGTACTAGCTACTATTATATTATGCAAGTAATTATTATAATTTCTGTTGCGAAATTATGAAGCAATCTTCTAATTAGCTTGAAAGAAAAATTATATACTTCTAATCAAGTTCCACCATCACATTTCCATTCATTTTGTCACAACATCACGGCATTATCATGCATGTGAAAGACATTGAGATGTCACTGTCGAGGGATATCTCAGGTTCGTCCAAGACAGCGAGGGTAACGAAAGAAACCAGTGGGAGAGCCCGCGCAAAACCGAGAGAGACAGAGTGGCGAGCTGGAGCATTGTGGTCATGTCTAGTGTGGCTAATGTGGTTGTGTCTTGTCTGTTGTGTCGTCAGCAAGAGCACGCGGGCTTGAACCCCACCGAGTCCATGACACGCGCGTTGATTAGCGATGATAATATCGCCCGCCAGTCCACCCTTGGCCCTGTCCAGCTGGGGTACGTACTCCCATTATTAGTTACTCCTTCCATTTCCCGGTCGTGCCAGGTCCCAGGAATCCGAGGTGTTGAAATGACTCCAGGAATCGCCGATAATCAATTCTGGCGAATAAATCGACGCTGCTTACGCGACGAGGGAGCAGAAATTCGAGCATCTCTGAATCATGCGCTTAAGGGAGAGGGTGCAGAAATCGTAAAATGAAACCATTTATCTATATTCCTTCTCATCCTTGGATCAGCATATATATTTGATCTTTTCTTCGATCGGCCACATTTTGATCGATGCTTTTTTCTAAATAAATTCTTCCTGAATTTTGATTGTAGTTTGAAAAATGTTTTTCGATTGTTCGTAATTTTTAATACCATCATAATTTTTTTACACCAATTAGATCATAATCCACTTATCAAGTAAAAATTAAAGACAAGTTTAACAAATTTTTTTAGTTATTCTTTTATCGTCTGTTTGTAATCACTCAAACCGCGAGAAGACTGTTCAACCTCTTTTAAAAGACATTTAAAAACCAATTTATATATTAAAACGCGCAGAAAACAATATATTTTTTAAAGAACTTTTCAGATTATTTGGATCGTTCTTAAAATTACCCTCCTCCTTACCGCAGATGTAACAGAATCGCGTTTAAAAAGCTCGACGCTTCCATTTTCGGGATATTTCTCTTTCTGCAAGGAAATCGCCAGATTTTTTTGTATCATTTAATTTCGACTTGCTCGGGCAAACACTGTAAAAATTGTCCTCTGCGAATTCGAATTTTTGACATTGGTTTCGTGGAAGTTTGAATTCTTGGAATGTTTTAACGCTTTGGATACTTGGCATCTTACTACCTCGATATATTTTAGCCCCTAGATCTTTGGAACGGTACATTTTCAGTATTTTCGATCCTTAGAGGTTTGAGAGTAATATTGGATCAGAGTTCGCATTTTATGCACATTTAACGTTATATAAATATAATCGTGAGCTTTTCATTACGCGAATATTCTACGCAATGTTATACGAGAAACAGATAATTTATAAGCGAGGATCAAAGAATCACAGTATCTGAACCTTTAAGGATATAAAGATCCCAAGATTTAGAAAAAAATGCATTAAATGGTATTAAAAAGAGTATTATGGGCTTGACGCAAATTTGACCTATACGTAAGAAATTTATTAGGTCGTTGTATATGTGATCTTTATCTTTTCTCGTTCTGAGGTGACTATTAGAAAATTTATATATGTGCATATTTTATAGAATAATAATTTTAATTGCTTTTATTGCGAGAATAAAAAAAAAGTTTGAACCACTAGAAGAAATTCTCTCCATATGCAACAACCTGATAAAAATGTATTGACAAGCAAGTTATCCTATGGCATTTGGCATTTAATTATGATCCCGCGTATGAGTATATACCCGATTTGTTCCTGTGACACACACGTATGCTGTTTGTTTGGAGTTTGTCGTTCAAAGAGTGTCTCAAGGATCCCTAGGATAGTTGACAGAAGGTTGCTCTGAACGGTACGTAGAACGAAAGAGAGAAAAGGAGAGAGATAGAAGGACCATGGCTACAGAAATCATCATTTCCCAAATTGGCAATTACCACGGAAAATCCGCATCGAGTCGTTGACCGATACAGATTGAAGGCTTCGCTGTACCGTCTTCGTAATGATCATCGTCACGACGCTTCGTTTTCAACCATCGCAAGAACAATTGACCCCCGTAAATCGTGATCGTGGCGAGTTTCACGCAGTTTTGCGTTTTTTTTGTGCACATACCTGCCGACATAGACACCCTAAATATTTAATCTCCCAATCTATTGTTATCGCTTATTAATATGACTGTTTTTTGTCTCGCCGCGCGAGCAGCTTCGTCGCGGGAGTCATCCTGAGGGAACGCATCCCCGCGTTCGAGCGCATGCTGTGGCGTGCGTGCCGTGGAAACGTCTTTCTGCGCCAGGCGGAGATTGAGACCCCTCTGGAGGATCCTTCGACGGTAAGTTATCGTATCGCTCCACTCTAAAGCGAAGAATTTAAGGATAAAGTTGCGTCGAAATGGTTCTTACGAATTATCTCAACTTATATTTTAATCGGAGAGTCCAGTACTAACTTGGATTGGAAATGATGGATTTAGGGGGACCAGGTGTACAAGTCGGTCTTCATCATTTTCTTCCAAGGCGATCAGCTGAAGACTCGCGTGAAGAAGATCTGTGAGGGCTTCAGGGCGACCTTGTATCCCTGTCCGGAAGCGCCAGCTGATCGTAGGGAGATGGCTATGGGCGTTATGACTCGCATTGAGGATTTGAACACTGTAAGAATTTTGTTAATTAACTTTTTAATTAAACAGTTTATCGTTCAGATTTTCAAAACAATTCACTTTATATAAACCTTTGACTCTTCAAATTAACTTCCTATGAATCGAAGCATAGGATGAGGATTTGAATCGAAGGAGCCCACTGAATCGATCTTTTTTACACGTCACCACTATATCAATTTTATTATTATTAAATATTATTCTTAATATTAATGCACTAAACAAGTTTCTTTCAAGTTTGATTAAAAATTTGTTGAACAAATGTTAATGACGCAATCTTCATTTCCAGGTCTTAGGACAGACGCAAGACCATCGTCATCGCGTCCTCGTGGCCGCCGCGAAGAACATCAAGAACTGGTTCATCAAGGTCCGCAAGATCAAGGCAATCTATCACACTCTGAATCTTTTCAACTTGGACGTCACTCAAAAATGCCTGATCGCCGAATGCTGGGTGCCTGTCCTGGACATCGAGACTATCCAACTGGCATTAAGACGTGGGACGGTAATCAATAAACACTATTTCATAACGTTCTTTTCGCTATGGGATCTTTGTATTGCGAAATGAAAAATCGATGTCTTTTCTATCATCTCCAGGAACGCAGCGGGAGTTCTGTTCCTCCCATTCTGAACCGCATGGAAACGTTTGAAGACCCGCCGACGTACAATCGAACGAACAAGTTCACGAAAGGGTTCCAGGTGTTGATCGACGCTTACGGGGTCGCATCTTATCGCGAGATGAACCCTTCACCCTACACCATCATTACATTCCCATTTCTATTCGCGATAATGTTTGGTGACACAGGCCACGGCCTTATCATGTTCCTATTCGGTGGTTGGATGGTGCTGAAGGAGAAGCCACTAGCGGCTAAGAAGAGCGACAACGAAATCTGGAATATTTTCTTCGGTGGCCGTTACATCATCTTTCTTATGGGCATATTCTCCATGTATACCGGTCTAATTTACAATGACATATTCTCCAAGTCGCTCAACATCTTCGGCTCTAATTGGATGATAAACTACAATCGGAGTACCGTCCAGCATAACAAAGAGCTGCAATTGGATCCCAATTCGACAGACTATGTCGATTATCCATATCCGTTCGGCATGGATCCTGTGTGGCAGCTGGCGGAAAATAAGATCATCTTTCAAAACTCGTACAAGATGAAGATCTCCATCATCTTCGGGGTGCTGCATATGTTGTTCGGCGTGATGGTAGGATTGTGGAATCACATGTACTTCAAGAAGCGCATGAACATTACTTGTGAGTTCGTGCCGCAGATAATTTTCCTCATGGCGCTGTTTCTCTACATGGTAATTCTCATGTTTGCCAAATGGATCAAATACGGCCCGAAAAACTTGCCGATCGATGGCCCCGGCTGTGCGCCCTCGGTCCTCATCACTTTCATCAATATGGTGCTCTTCAAGCCCGCCACCAAAGTCGGCAATTGCGACCCCTACATGTATGGCGGTCAGAGCGGCCTGCAAAAGTTTCTGGTGGTCGTAGCTCTGCTCTGCGTACCGTGGATGCTGCTGGCGAAACCGATCTTGATGATGCGCAATCGTAAAAAGCAGCACTACCAGCTCAACAATCACGGTGCCGAGAACGGCGACGTGGAGGCCAGTATGGGGACTCTCCAACAGAGCGGGGGTGTTCCACAGAGTGGCGGCGGTCACAAGGAGGAAGAAGAAGACATGACGGAGGTGTTCATCCACCAGGGCATCCACACGATCGAGTACGTTCTCGGCAGCGTGTCGCATACCGCTTCCTACTTGCGTCTCTGGGCCTTATCTCTGGCCCATGCCCAGTTGTCCGAGGTGCTGTGGAACATGGTGATGAGAAACGGTCTGGCGAGAGAGGGATGGGATGGCGGCATTGTCCTATACCTTATCTTCGCCTTTTGGGCGGTGCTCACCGTAGGCATCCTCGTACTCATGGAAGGTCTTTCGGCGTTCTTGCACACGCTTCGTTTACATTGGTAAGATTCTATTCGCGAGAGGTCTTTTATGTATTTTGATTTATCTTCATATCTTTTATCTCCTTGATTTCATATATTGTTATATGAATAAGTTAAACGATTTATTTTGTGTATAATTATATTAATTGATAAATTTATATTACAACGATAATATTCATTGTCAAAAATCTACGTTATTTCTAACTCTCGCTTTTTGTATTCTTCAGGGTGGAATTTCAGAGCAAATTCTATTCTGGTTTGGGCTACAGCTTCCAGCCGTTCTCCTTCGAGATCATCCTCGATGCTGCGCAGGCCACCACCGAGGATTAAAATAATTAATCATCGTTAATTAATAACTGCTCTTGATTATTATTAGTACGAGCGCGAGGACGACGTGAATTCGATAGCTGCTCGATCGAACAAGTCAGTTATGAATAGTTAATGAGATGACTCTTATAAATAAAAATGTGTACGTAGAGTATCGATTATAATAATCGATCAAAGTACGGAAATTATTTCCTCCTTATCTTGTGTAATCTTCTAATTGTAAACAGAACGTTGATCGCAAAGCGCAAGATTCGTAACGCACAAGATCATGACAGAGAAAATATTCTCGCGATATTATAAATTTCTTCCTTGGTCGATTAGATTACAATCGAATTCAAGATCTAAAGCCCTTTTTCCCTAAATGAAATGTTGACTATATCTACTCGTCAGTCGTCGTCTAATATTAGAAGTTGTGCAATTTTAAAAACCCTTATGCAAGAGCAGTGCATAATTCTTCATGCATACTGTAGAGCCTGTAGATCTGAAAACAAATGTATGTCGCGTCGGCGACCGATTGATGTTATTCCATATATCTGTACGTAATAAAAAAAAAATGTGGCATATGTTGAAAAGTGTTTGATGAAAAACTCACCGATAGCACTATGCTTTTACATAGTATACTCGACAGGACGCACATAGTCCTTAACAAGATCTCCAATCCTTCATCTTCATGTCCCTTCGAGCGTGAAATCCGATTGTTTGACTCATTTAACGACGTGGTATCAACTGTAATAAATTAGAAAGAGCTAAATTACGAAATTATATCCTCTTATCTTGTGTACTCTTTTAATTATAAACAGAACTTTGATCAAACCACAAGATTAATCAAGCGAATTGATAATTGAACTTTTTGAGACATGCATAGAAAGCCGTTACTGATTGAAGATTTACAAAGAGATGGGAAACGTTAGAGTTAAACAGAACGTTAAAACTGAATTAAATTAATATATGACTAATCAAAAAAGAAATAAATTGTGACAATTAAACTTTTTGGGGGACGTTCAGAGAGAATCATTAATGAAGATTTATAAGAAAATCGGATACAAACTTCTAAATTTTACAACTAATTCTAATAAAATCATTTAACATGTTAAATCAAGATGTCGATTAATCAAAAATAAATTGTAATTTTTTAAAATATAAATTTGTAGCATAATTTAAAATTTATAATTATAAGTACATAATTATAAACATCAAGAAATTATAATGTAAATTATAAATTCGTATACAATTCTAATAAATATGTAAAAATGTTAAATTCAACAAAAAAATAGATAATAAAAAGAGTGCGGGTAAAATAGGAACGGAAAGTTTCCGTAACTTCTTTCATATTTGAATAAAACTGAGTATAATAGTTACGATGAAAAAAATTATGAAAAAACTCATGGTGATCTCAATCTTTCATCACCCAGAGCGATTTCGAGTTTCAAAATTATCGCTACATCTTCCCTCCTTCTTCCAGCACGCGGGTTCCCCCCGCGGTCCTCCCGCCCGGCCCGAAGACACATTTCTTATCAAGCTGGACTTCGATTGGCGTGCGGCATGACGCACGCGTCAGCCGCGTCGCTCGGTCGGTCCCTCGTCTCCGGGCCCCTCGGCGGCGCGGCGGCCGCTCCTGCCGCTCCAGTCGCACATCGGCGTCCGGACGAAGCGGTGGTTCTCGCGTCTTCACGCTCGGTCTCCACCTCGTCTCCTCGCCCGCGTCGAAGCGTGTTCTCAAAAACACCATGGCATCCGTGTGCATCATCGGCTCCGGCAACTGGTGAGTCCGGGAGGGAGGTGGAACGGAACCCCTCGGGGATGGCGACATTCGGCCGGGCGCGCTCCAGAGTCCGGCGTCCTCGTCGGGAGGAATCGTCGACGGGACGGGGCACGGTGATCGATTCGCACGTGCCCTTCGCGCACATGCGAACGTTGCATGCGTACGCTATAATTGTTGTTTATCACGCGCGTGCTCCGATCTCCGTTCTCCGTCGCCGAGGCGCCTTTTCGTGCCGACGACGGGAGGAATGTCTCGCGAACGCGGAAACGGAATCCGCGTTAGTTTGTAGCACGGCTGATGTCCATTCCGATCGTTAATCACGTGCCGAGCGGGAAAACTCATCGTTGGAGCGCGGGCTTCGCACGCGCGAGTACTCAGGAAATTAATTAAACATTATGGTAGTATCGGGAGAAATGAGTCGTGTGAGCTGTATCTCGCGAGATATAAAAATTGACGCTAGAACTACCGAACCAGTCAAAATGACTGTTTAAAGTAAATTTTTAGAGAAATTGCAATTATATAACGATATATTTTTGAGATTTTCCGTGGCTTTTGCAATATGTAAGCGATTAAATTGATTAATTTTCCTTTATCTCTTTAAAAAATATATGTATTAAATTATTCCACTAAATATATTTAAATATATATATATAATATATTTAACATATATACATATACATATACATATATATAATATATATATAAAATATATATATATATAATATATATATATAATATATTTAATAAATATATAATATATTTAAACAATAGAATACATATATAAATACTATAAATATTATGTGTATGTATATGTATAGTAAATTTACATAATAAAATTAATCGTTGGTAGTTCTAGTATTAATGAAAATATATTAGAATAGAGGTGCAAGACTCCAAGTCGAAGCTCGACCGATATGTAAATTAAGAGCGTTTTCTCATTTCGCTTATCTCACGCATAACAATTCGACTGTGATACACGAAAAGTTAATTGGAATGCTAATCGCAATTAAAAATTCACAGGGGCTCGGCCATCGCGAAGATAGTCGGCGCGAATGCGAAGAATCAGAGCAGCTTCGCCGATCGTGTTACTATGTATGTTTACGAGGAGATTATCGACGGCAAGAAGCTGACGGAGATCATCAATCAGACGCACGAGAACGTCAAGTATCTTCCGGGACATAAGATCCCTGAGAACGTGGTAAGACGAAACTGAGACAACACTCTAACCTCGACTCTTTAACATTGTTTGTCCATTGCGGGTTGTTTGTGTCTCATCGCGATAAAATTTTCACTATCATTATAAGCACATATAACGATAAAATATTGTCCAATAATCCGTATACTCGGAGATATCATGTTGCGAATAACAACAATTTTCACTTTATATCTATTATTTAGCTATATTTATGTCATTTTTTATTGGATGATCAGTTTATCCTTTATAAGCGTTTTAAACGAATTTTGATAGCTCTAGTTAATGACTATGACGAGGGTAAACGACCTGTGGAAACTTATCACGTTTTTACATTCTTCACATTTTTAAGCTTTATTCTACACTATATTTATGCACAACGACTTTACTGGATGTACTGATAGACTCTTGGGAAAAAGTCTCTAGAAATTTTTTATCCTGTACCAATTGTCGCAAAAATTAGTCGTATATATACATTAGTCGTGACAAATGATGTAGAACTCAATAAGCAAAATATTAGCAGTGTGCTGGCAGATTCGAGCAGAATATCACGGCACATTGGCATCAGGTGTGTCCGCACTATATAAGCTCGTGTTCTATCAGTAGAGAGTCTACCGATATAATGTGGCAACAGATTGCTAACAGAAACCGAACAGAATCCGTCGTTACGTAATTCAAGTGAGATATATCACTTACGGAATGTAACCATTACGAAACGGCAGATTCCACATGGTTTCTGTGATTAAATTGTCATAATATTACGTTGGCAGATTTTATTACATTTCCGCTGGCATTCTGCCAGCAAAGTTTGCAGTGGACACTTTGCAAAATCTATTTTTGACTGTCTGGGCACTTGTCAGTTTTTGCCCAAAGTTGTTATTTAAATATTATTATTATTATTATTATTATTTGATTCTGTGATACAGAAATTCCAAGTTTGAAGTCGCCGGGAATTATATTGTTCTCCTTGAAGATATCTGATATCTGTTTTTAGTTTCTGCCGTGCCTCGAATGAGAGAAGGGAAACAGATAAGCGACCGGCCCGAGTCCAGTAATCATTATCATTCTACGAACACTGACACGCGTTCGCCGATTTTGAACTTTAATCGCCGTGTACTCTGACCGCGATCAAAACAGTCGTATATTGATTTACTGCACATCTTATCTACCGCATCCTCCCTTGTCACAATCACGAACGTTCTCCCGACTATTTCTGGCGTTTATCAAGATCTTGTACTTTTCTTCTTTTTTCTTAGTTTCTTCTATTTCTTTTTCCTTTTTGAAATCGTTATTTTCAGCTTTGTTTGACAGAAATAATTAAGAGGATAATATTAGGATGATTAAGTTGTAATGTGATTCACTATGGGATTTTATGAAACTGCGCTCTTGGCCATATATCTCGTGAGAATATCCCCCCCCCCCTTCTCCGTAAGAATCGCTGCACGTGTACAAAGCCTCGGCTAAGAATAGCACGTCTTTATGAAACATTCATCCTTTGAAGACGTAATTCTATAGACGCGATCGACTAACAACAAGCTAGAACGCGTTGAAACAAAGGCGGGGAAGGGATCAACTTGGAATACATTTCCATCTGATTTTACTGGAGAAACACGTAAAGGATGTCCCGTGTTGCTATTTATTCAACAGCACGTTATTTCAGTTAATTTGGAGCTGTTTCTCGGCTGATATTGCGATAGATGAAATTGTCCTGAAAATTTTGAGCAAGACACCAAAAAATTTTACCAGACAGTGTAATTTAATTTTATTCAATTTAATGTTATCAATGTTTATTCAGTTTTATTAGGCTTAAGAAGAAAATACGTGCGTTCGGACAAAAAGAGAATGACGACAACGGATACATGGCTAATGAACCCGATCAAAACAGAATTCATCAGTGATCTTTTTACCTTAAAATATACATCAGTATTCGCACGTCATTGATCGTTACATCACTTTTTATTTTAGTTGTATTGCACTTGGTTATATCGTCGATATCACCTTCTTTCGAAATACTTTGGGTATATTGAACGAAAACAAGCTACAAAGATAATTTGCATCTTTAAACCGGTTTGTCATTAGCTATGCGCGGCTTTCACATCTCATACTTTTAAGGAAACCGAGACAGATATCCAGACGTCCGAAGTTCAGAGGCAAAAGAGAAACACAACAATCTCGAGCCGAGAATCGCAGAGTAAAGATCTAAGAACTTAGGATACATCGAAAATCTCAAAAGTGTAAAGTTTAAAGTTCTAGATATTTTTGCGATTTTTCTCGAGAGTTCAACGTTCAAAAATACAAAAAATTCCGCTGCGAGACTCACCTGGTATAATCATATTTAGTAGTTTTGAAAGGGGGGGGAAATTCAAGCACTATTTCGTGAAGTTGTAAAATTAAAAGTCCTCTTCTTGTTTTACCAAAATTGTTCATAGCATTGCCTCAATTTTTAACATTATTCACGAAATATGGACTTTGAAAAATACTTTATCAATCTATTTTTCTCCTAGCTTATTTCCAATCGTTTATTCCGATTCTTGGACATCTATTCCAAATCGCTTAAAGAATTTGCGATAAAAATTCTATTTTAAATATACGTAAAAAGGAGCGAAACAAATGGAAATGATGCTCGTCGTATTTTCCGGTAATTTTTTGTATCATACCGATTCGATGGAGCGATATCCAAGGACGCGTTATTTTCTACGTATAATTGTTTTTACTTATCACCGAGGATTAAAGCGAGCGGAAAACGCCTCGCCGATGAATTGCGACATTCTTTTAAACAGTACATATCGTCTCAACACTGTCGTCTTCTGATCGTAAATTTTGTCTTCCCAATCTTAAGCAACTTTCTTACACTTCTCGATATTCTTCTAAAGTTTCAGAAGTCTTCCTTTTTTCCTTTCTGGAGGAATCCATTTAAATTCCCCTTTTTTTTAGAAATTCTATTATTTGACATCTTTATTTATTTAAGCCAAATTTATACGAACTCAAAGCGACCTTTTGGTTTCACTTATTTCCATTCTTACTCCAGGATTCAGTCACTTAAGTGTCGATTTGTTTCAGATTGCGATCCCAGACGTGGTGGAGGCTGCGAAGGACGCGGACATACTTATATTCGTGGTCCCGCATCAGTTCATCCAAAGGATATGCAGCACCTTGCAGGGGAAGATCAAGCCCACCGCCGTCGGGTTGTCGCTGATCAAGGTACATCTTAACATCTCGATCTCCCGTGTACAATTTTTCGAGAATATCGCGTGTAGATTCTTCAATCTACATATTCGGAATATTCTTTGTAGGGCTTCGACAAGAAGGAGGGTGGCGGCATCGAACTTATCTCTCACATTATTTCGAAACAATTGCAAATCCCAATCTCAGTGCTGATGGGCGCTAACTTGGCTTCCGAGGTGGCTAACGAGATGTTCTGCGAGACCACCATTGGTGAGGGAGAATTAAAATCCCGATCTTATACTTAACTATTTGAGAGATATCAGTTTAATCGCGATAAATAAGCAACATTTTAAAAGATATTACGTTAGATAGTGTTGCCTTTGCGGCGATAATGTTTTGCGACAGCATAGTTGTTTCTTACAACATTGGATCGCGTAATGAGTTTAATTGATTAATAAAAAGCGTTTCGCTGATCTTAGCTATCTTGTATTTTATTGATCCGGTTCTTGTGTCAATCTTATTCTGCTTCACGCCTCATTAACATTTATGATTCACAGCGCTCAAATGCAACGCAGGGTTTAATGCAGTTTTCAATTAAAGAGTTTACTTAGCGTACAGTTTTAAATCAAAAGTGGAGATTATAAAGCACGTTATCAAGCTGTAGAAAACTTGATGTGAATCGCGTATAACTCCTGTTTTTCAAGTACATAGATTTAAAGTGGTTTGCTAATGAAATAAGCTCTGCAATTCAGATTGGAATTTACAGGCTGCAAGGACAAAGTGATGGCGCCGGTACTTCGCAACTTGATCCAGACATCGTATTTCAGGGTAGTAGTCGTCGAGGATGTGGATTCTGTGGAGTGTTGCGGAGCGCTGAAAGTGAGAATGACTATTTCTTCTTGTTAACCTAATTTTAATATTTATATCAAATTTAATTAATTTTATGATGACTCTTTATTCTTTTTTTATTTTAATAAGATTTAGATAATATTTTTGTATTAACGTTTTATAGAACATAGTTGCCTGCGGCGCTGGTTTCGTCGACGGGCTGGGTCTAGGTGACAATACAAAGGCCGCGGTGATCAGACTGGGCCTCATGGAGATGATCAAGTTTGTCGACGTATTCTTCCCGGGTGGAAAATTGGCGACCTTCTTCGAGAGCTGCGGAGTGGCCGATCTGATCACAACGTGCTACGGTGGGCGCAATAGGAAGGTCTCAGAGGCCTTCGTCAAGTCTGGCAAGGTCAGTAATACAGGATGTGTCGAGCTTGACATGAGCATGCACCATCTTGATCAATTTTGCAATCTGGCTCATTCTGGCGGAATTTTTATATTATATATATTATATTATATATTAAGCATCTGTTAGAGAAGTTTTCCAAAATACAATATTTCAACAACTTGATATAACGTATTCATATATATGACTTCGTATTTACAAATTGTTGTGTCGTATAATAACGCAATGATTATGATTTGCAGTCGATCGAGACACTGGAGAAGGAGATGCTGAACGGACAGAAGCTGCAGGGCCCGGTCACCGCCGAAGAGGTCAATTACACGCTGAAATCTAAAAACATGGAAAATAGGTTTCCATTATTCACAGCAATTCATCGGATTTGCATTGGTGAGCTAAAACCGACGGACTTAATCGACTGCATACGCAGCCATCCGGAACACATGTAAGCTCATAATTGTTATCATTTTAAAGGTGATTCACTAACGTAAAATAGAGAAAATTAGCCCGCTTAGATCTATGGACTCTTTATCATTGAGAATTTAATTAATCTGCTTTTAAAAAGGCCCAAAATTTTACAGATTGAAAACTTCAAGAACATAAATTGCTTAGAGTTTTAAGTATCCAACATTCTGCAATTCCAAAGAGAATTATTTCAAAACACTGTAAAGTGAAAAACTCACTGATAAGATAAATTAGCAGAGATTTGATAACGCAATATATGGAACCTGTGCCAATCTTGAACCAAGTCTAATCGTCTTCTGACTGTAAAATCTTACTACAAATTTATTACATTGTTCAAAATTTCAATGGTTCCAAGGTTTCATGAATCTATAATTTCAAGGATTCATAGGACTCTAAATTTTATAAAATCAGGATTCCAAATTTTCAGATACACGCAAACACGATTCTATGAATATAAAATTTCACGGACTCATAATTTCGAGAATGACTTTATGATTTAAAATTTTAATGAAGTTTTCACTCGTTTTTAGTACAAATTGCTTAAATTTTGATTTTGTAATTCCACGATCTTATACATCGGTTTCTTACGGATCTAAGGGCTCTAAAAATCATAAGTTCAAAATGCTCGAATAATTTAGTAATAAAATTCCCGTATCGCGTTGAACGCGATCGATAAATAAATTGTTACATTTTACAATATGAATATATGTACATATATATTTTATCGTGACAGAGATTTTATTCAACGTTTTAATCGAGTAGATGAATTAGATCTATAGATCCTCCCAATCGTTGATTGTTGTATGCGTTGCCGACGAATGAATTCCGTTATGTAAACTGAGAGAGAACAAATATAACTAATTGTTTGTTGATAAAAAGAATAGCTCTTCTGTCCCTTGTTTTTCCTAGAATCTTAAAGTCTCCTTTCGTTCATGCATGATCAAACTCGAGATCCTATTTGACTTTTTCCTAATGAAATTACATGTAAGATATTATTGAACCATTTCGATGAACTTCAGGAGTGATTTTCGCATTGAGATTATTTAAAGAAAACAAAATACATAAAGACATATAGTGTGCTTTAACGTATTTTATATGAGTATATATGTTGACTGTATATATATACTATTTAATTAAAGATTGTTCACATATTTTTTTAACACTGTGTTATACTCGTCCATTCGTTAGCTGATGCGAAAGCTATTTTTTGGGCTGACGATAAAATATTGCGGAAAATATGTCGGCCTGAAGGGGTTAATTCGCATTCACTCCGTATTTAGGGACGAGGAAGCCTCGCCGTCGTCGATGACGCTCAAGTCGCCCAAGTGCCGTCTTTGAGGATGCCGAGCGTCGTTCCTCGAGGGAGGACTGGTCGCCATTGAAACGCCAACGACTTAGATCGTATGAAAGCGTGCTGTAGTTCAGTGATACATTGAATTAATTCGTCGGTGTTAAACCAAAGTGAAGCATTAGTTGTTAAGCTGGAGTCGGGATTCCTGTTACGTTGATAATAATTGCCATAATTCCAATATTAACGTAATAATTGTTTAATATGTTTTTTTTATATATTACGTTTGCAGAGACGTTATTGAACCCGGAAAGCTCATTTTTACGTAAGAAACTTAAGAAACGTTCGAGTAGCAAACAAGTAAGATGAGCGAGTTCGAAACAGGAGGCTCTTTCACGAGATGATCAATGTATTCAAACGATGTTCGATGCAACTGTGATAGTTCATGGACTTGCGTATGTGTAAACTGTGATAGTTTATAGGTCATGAAATAATTCATCTCATTGTGGTTACTAATTACTCTTTCACGCATGGCAAAACTTTTTGAAAGATTTTATCTTACTGCGTATATATATAAGAATCATTCCTTAGAGTTTCCTATTAATAATTTCAGTAAATATCGATAAGATAATCAGGCGTTTCTTTATAAGGAATCACACTCGTTTTTTTATATCATAAGAGCTATAATGTTCCGTATAATGAATAATAGAATGCGATCATCGTAATTGTAATCAATATTAGATATGTAATCGATAATTATTTCAACAGAGAATTAAGCAATTTGTAAACACTCGAACTGCTTATGTTCTCTCTTTTCTCTCGACTCTCGTATTCCTAATCTTCAAACCTCCTTCAAACTTCGAGTAGACATACAAAAGTAAAAATTTGTAGACATTTATTAATTGACATGTAAAAATATCTTAAATATTTAATTATATCCAATAGAATAGGTATGCTGATCATATTTATTAAGCGATCGCTTTATTCCTTATACTTTTTTATGTATTCCACTTGTAGAAATGTTATCGTACTCAGAAAGTTTTGTCTTTTGTCAAAAGCTCGACAAGTACTAGATTCAAAGAACGTTGCGCTCTTTGTTGTCTGTTAAATATAAAATCGAACAGACGGACGCGCCGTCAAGGGTCAAGTTTAAATACGCGACCTTAACTCATTAACGCGATTATCAGTGGGTTGCTAATTTCGTCGTGACGCTTCGTCGTTGCAGCACTCGTTCTCATCTCATCGGCTGGCCCTGGTCCAGAGCTTGCGCGCAAGCCGCTAAGAAAATAATTCACAATCGCCGCTAAGGTCAGCCGTCAGCGGGCTTTTAAGTCAGTCGGTCAGTCGAGCCTCGCGATTGATCGGCCGTCGATCGGGATTACCATTATTTGTCATCAGGAGAAGATAATTAAAAGAGACGAGAGATGCCAGATGCGAAGAAAAGAGTATGCATCGTCGGCAGCGGCAATTGGTAATTTTCCTTGTGCCAAGGCTAATTAATTAGGAATTAGTTGCGTGCGTTTCTCCCCGCTTTCTTCTTTTTCTCTCCTGTCTTGTATTGATTCATTGGACTGCATGTGTCTAATATTTGTTGGAGTGCTTCCATTCAGAGATGAAAGTTATATATCTTCTTCAGGTAAGTTTATATAATCGTAAACTAGTGTTAAATAATCGCTAGAAAATAAATTTATAGTAAAAGAAAAATTTGGAAGAGCCTTTTGATACTTAATGTCGAAAAATTATCAATAAATTATAAACTAATTAATATTCAATGAAATTGCACTGTTAATTAATATAATACTAAAGATTGAATGAGTAATAATCACATATTATAACAATATAAAATATTTTGTAAAAGTTTTATAAAATAATTTTTGTAATGATAAAATAATAATATTTTATTATAAAAAAGGCCTATATACATATATAGATATTCGTTTTTTATATCGTAATATATTAAAAAGTAAAAAAAAATATATTTTACCTCAAGGTTGAAACCAATTTTGAAAATCAATGATAGGCTAAGCTACAATTTCATTTGATTTAGTTTGCGGTGATAAACGCGTCGCAATGCAATTGTGTTGTCGGCTTTGACGGCCGATTGTTCCAAAATTAACTCGGCGCATCATCATGTAATTTTGAAGGCTCATAATATGCAACTACATAATATGCATCAACTTAATAAAGCAAATTTGCGATTACATGTATATCTATAGTTAATTTCAATTTTTTTACCATAGTTAATAACTATAAAATATATATATAAAATACATAATTATATAAATACATAAAATATGTGAAATATGAATGAGTATATATAATTATTTATTGTATATGTATTAATTTAGTTCATTCGATCTTGTCCATTTAGTATATTTTTATATAATATTGTATGTTATATATTATATATTATTTATTTATTATTATTAACCGACATATTAATTGAAAGCAACATATTATTTGTGCAAAGAATCTTTTTATGACATGCGATAAATCTTTCCAGGGGCTCGGCGATCGCGAAGATCGTCGGGGCGAATGTCATGAAGTACAACAACATATTTGAGACTCGAGTGACAATGTACGTATACGAGGAGATCATCAACAACGAAAAATTGACCAACATAATCAACACCATCCACGAGAACGTTAAATATCTGCCCGGTCACAAAATTCCAGAAAATGTGGCAAGTATCTCGAATATTATTATCCTTTTTATTTACAATCGATGTTCGATATCAATTGCAAAATCAGCAATTTTTTTTTAATAGATATATTTACGGGCTTAATTAATAATTCGTCGTAGTTGCCGAGTAAAATTTTTATTAGAGAAAAGTTTGTCGTACTACAATCTTCTTCCAAAAGCATAGACTTTGCTTTAAGGCGCTGAACTAAAGCTATTCGGACGAAGCGAGTAGAAACATGTAGCAAAAACGTTTTTATAATTAGTAATTAGTGGTAGTGCGGACGTAGACCTTTCCGGACGGCATGGATACGCGGTCGACTCCTTCTGGGAACAGTTTCGGGATATCCTCCTCTTTCACTGTCGGCAGGATCATCACTTTCTCACCGGGCTGCAATAGCATTCGCATAATTAAATCAGAAAAAAAAATCCATCATTTCGCAGTCGTTATTGAATTAAGTTAATGTAATTTGTCGTCACAATTGAAGATAGATACTATCGCAAACGGCACGCAACGAAAGGGAAAGATGAGACTCACCACCCAGTTGGCGGGAGTTGCTATTTCCGGCCTTCTGTCGACGAGCTGCAGCGAATCGATCACACGCAATATTTCGCTGAAACGATAATAACATTGATTAATATAACGAACTTAAATAGCACATGTGCTCGATACATGAGCGCAAAATGTTTGAACCGTATCAGATGCGCAGCATTCAATCAACTTACTCGACATTACGCCCAGTGGAGGTCGGATATTGCATGGAAAGTCGCAGGCGATGATCCGGACTGACGATGTACAGTGATCGAACGGTCTGAGCGGTTTCCGGATCGTCCTTGCTCTGCTCGTCGATCATGTCCAGTTGCACGGCGAGCTTGCGGTCGGGATCAGCGATTATGGGATACGGGAAAGCGCCGGGAATGTCTTTGCAGTACGACTTGATGTCCTGCGACGATGAAAATTGGGAATTACACTTAAAAAATCGATTACAAACAAGACTAACCAGAATTAGTTCGAAAATTATGGAAAAAAAAAAGAAATAGAAGTGCGTAAGAATTTTGAAGATGAACGAATGACATCGAATGTAGGATTAAATGATGCCTACATTAACCCAGTCCACGTGGTCCTTGAGCTTGTCGACGGAATGAGCCAGCAACTTGGTGTTACGCTTTTCGAAAAACGGCTGATGCACCGCAATGCGACCCAGTTCGGTGGTGCACACGGGGGTAAAGTCCGCAGGGTGAGAGAATATGACCACCCATCTGCAAAGAATAAACGTCAATTAGATCAGATATATTAAAAAATTGATTATAAAAGTTTTAAATTATATGATAATTACATACATTAAATATAAAGTTATCATTTTATATTTTAATGTATATAATTATATAAAAAAGTATATAACTTACAATTGACACTGTAGTGTTATATATCTATACATAAATTGCACATATTATATATATATATAATATTCTCTTAAATTAAAATATAATTAAAAATATATATAAAAAACACATTTATGACATAAACAAAACATTAAATTTATTTTTTAAAAACTCCAAAATTGATTCAAATATGATATAAAAGCAAAATTTGATTGAAATTAATTCTACATGATTTCAATACCAAAATTTTGGGCGATATCAGTCAAGTGCATGAATTCCCGTTGACACGTGTCGTAATCGCTCCTGTTACGGCACTTATCAGAAATACAATGATATAACCGGTCACAAGATTACTCTGATTCAAAGTGCGACACTTTCAACTGCGAGCACTTAATATAGTCGAGCGCTCGCTTTGGTATCGTGCCAAGGGTAGACCCCGTTGTTGCAATATACATTTATTTCAGCTCACGGTCGTCCTTCGACTCTTCAATGCGAGTTGTCGGACGAAGGTTTGCAATTCATGCGCGTCACGCTTACAAATAATTCATTATTTACGACCAAATTATTTGCGACGACGGCCGTTTACAGCCACCGGCTGAAATACGCGGCTGCAGGGCGATACAAAATTTGATCTGTCGCTCGAGCACTCTCGAAACTTCAGAACTCAAAATCTCTCATAAAAGCCTGGGCGCGGTCCAGGTGCGGATAAGGTCGCACCACCTTTTTACTCTAACTGTAAAAGTCTCATAATCCACTCTGAACGACTACCACGGCTGGTCAATTTTCTTCGGTAGAGGATCGTAGTTCAGACGAAAACCAGGAAAATTTGATCTTGGGCGAAACACATAAAAGCGAAATAATAGTATATTGATCAGCCCGTGGCGTATTTACCGTGACAACCGTTTCGCAAGGATAATATCAAATATACTTTCTTCTAAATGTACCATAACGTAATACGTAATTACTCCTCTTCTTTAGAGCCATTCTAAAAAATTATTAGCTCACTATGTTATTACGCAAATAATCTCATTCATTTAATCTAGAGATCGTATTGATATGTAAAGGGATAAAATCTTGATAACAAAATTGTTTGTACGAAATTATTGGTAAGTCTCTTACGTAACAATCGAATAATTCACATATAAATAAATTTAATTGTCATCAATAAGTAATATATAAAATTATATAATTTGTTATGCTTGAAAAATATATCTTCCTTCTCATCTCAAAAGTAATTAATTGTAAATTAATAGCCGTTTGGTTTCCATTAGCCATGATGTAAGAGTTGTCGCCAACAGGTTGTTATCTTCAACAACCTGTCGCTGATGTTTGCCACGATGGAGAGGCTCTATTCTTGGACCGCGCACTTTGCTGCAGACCGCATAATACGCAATAGACAAATGCAAATTCAACTGTTTACTATTCGCATCGGTTCTAACATGATTCCACCTCGCAATCACCATTTACCGAACATGTTTTACCGGCGAATTATAATGAAAAAACAAACCGGATAAGATCGCTCGTGCAATTAGTTTTGCAATCGATGTCGCGTTATCTCGCACTTTCTTACCATATTTTGCTATATTTAGCGAACATTTACATTGAACTTGACTCCACATAACGAAAGCAACGAGTTCATGACTTGCGATAAAATTTTGCAGGAGGGGACTTTTGTGTTCTTCCTCCGCTGTAGGTACTTTCAATACGGTATACATGTCTTCGAGAGATATCGAAAATTAAAAAAAATTGAAAAGAGAATACGAGATAAGATTAACGTAAATGGATGGGGTCATATATAACATATGTCGCTTCTTACGAATTAATGTACTTATTATTTAAACATATTAAATGAATATATAATATTTAAATAAAATGTTATTGACAGACGGCCAATTTTCGAGCAATCAAATAAGGATGTTAAAGAATAGATTAAACCAAACTTGTAACTTTAAAATTTTCAATAAACAAGTTTGCTTTAATCTATTTTTTAAAATCCTTATTTGATTGCTCGAAAATTAGCCGTTTGTCACTTTTATTAGCTGCTGCTTTTATCGAGCGTAATATAATTCCTTTTATTAAAATATTATTATACATATATGTAATATTGTATAATAATGAGACTCACGAATTGCCCTGCCAGTCGTAAAAGTCGATGGGACCCTGCGTGGTGTCGGCCTTAAAATTCGGTACGAGAGTGTTAAGCCTCATTATTGCTCGTCCTTGAACGTTTTATGGAAGAATTACTCGAATCACAATCCCGTCTGTCTCGATGGAAGGCTTGCCGAGCACTGATGAGTCGAGAGCCGATCTGGGCGAGCTATAACGTTATCCGCACGCTTGTCCATGCGCTTTATATACGGCAGATCGTTTCTATAATATGATGCAAATGTTAAATCATAGAACACGTCCCATCAGATATCGTATCTCCATATCCGATCTTGCTGATACGCCGGATGTTTGGATGAGCAGACATTATAATTCTTCGATATCGATATCGGATGAGATTGACTATTATTTCTCTATATCTGTTATTTAAAAAAATAGGAGACACTCCGAGAAACAAACCTAACAAAAGTAATCGTAATGATAATGTATTATTAGATGATTATTAGATGAGCATCATAATTATCATCCGATATCGATATCTGAATTTATGCAATCTTTAACCGTAATGGTGAAATCAGCTTTTTGATTTCAAGCTAGCTATAGTCAGTTGAAATGACAAATCAATCTTTTCATTTTCTTGCAAATTTTTATATTGTGTGTGTATAATATACATATATCTATATAATTATGTATATATATAATAAAATTTATATATATTATATATATAGTCGCGTGCCATAAATTTTGTTCCTAAGAAAAGCGAATTTATTTTGTCGTAACTAAAATAAAAAGCAATATGAAATGTATACCTATTTTGTTGAATTGACCAATCATAATATAAAAGTAATCATAATCATAACTATTTAAAATGTCCATCTTTTGTCTTCGTAAATTTCTTCAAACGATCGGGCTTCAAACGCTCCTCATAGCATGCAATATCTCAATGAATATCGTCGCTGTCCCTTTACCATATCAATTTTGAGAATCTCGATATTTCAATGAGATTTAGAATATGCCTTTTTCCTAAAATCTTTTTAGACGAATTTATCTCGAAAGAATAATTTATTCCCCACTTTCTTCATGTTTATTTAAAAGAAAAATGATCGATTTATATATTCGCTACGAGTTTCTCCGCTCAAAAGAACAACAAGATTATGTAAAAGAAATGAATAGTGGGGTATAAAATCTACGGAGTAGAACAAACTCCAATACTTCTTGACAGCATAGAGAGATATGTATTCCAACTTTTGTCTAATCTCTTCACAATCTATCCAATTATTTTAAAAAGAGACAGATTTATAGAAATGCAGGTATTTTAATCTCTGTAAAATTTTCTCGATACTCTTTCAGGTCGCCGTGCCTGACGTTGCGGAGGCAGCGAAAGATGCCGACATCCTCATCTTCGTTATACCACATCAGTTTATTCGCACCCTGTGCTCGACGCTGCTGGACAACATAAAACCAACTGCAGTCGGCCTTTCTCTCATTAAGGTACGTTTCAAATAGCACTTCGTCTTTATTCCAACGCATTAGATTAAGTTGGCGAGTTTGAATTGAAGGGTTTTGGTCGAGGTGAAGGAAACAGTATCGAGTTGATCTCCAAGATTATCGAAAAGAACTTGAGGATACAGTGCAACGTTCTGATGGGCGCCAACCTGGCCAACGAGGTCGCCGAAGAGAAATTCTGCGAAACTACGATTGGTAAGTATTTTCGTAACTTTTGCATTCAAGAATACATGGCGCGGATTTCCTGGATTCTCTATTTTGACTTTATTCGAATTTACGCAGTAAATTTTACAACGCTACCCTGGTGAAAGATTTTCTTATAATTCTTCACATAATTTTTCAGAATTTCTGTATAAATGTTGTAACTTTTTACAAAGTTTCTTAGATTTTTTATACAAATTGAAAGACTTTAGAAAATGCTTTTTTAGAATTACTTATATACATATTTGAAATATCTTTTATTCTATAATTTCCAAAGAAAACTTATATAAGATATAAAAAAGTGTAAGTATTTTTTTTTTAATTTTCCAAAATCTAAAATATAAAAAATTCTTAAAAAACTTATGAGAATTTTTTGCACGTGAGTCCCCCCCCCCCCCCCACCTACCGTTTAAAGACTATGAAACAGTCAGACACATGAACTAATAGGGTGCAAGGACAAACGACTGGCACCAGTGCTGAGAGACCTCATCCAGACTCCAAACTTCCGAGTGGTCGTCGTGGAGGATTGCGAGACCGTGGAAGTGTGCGGGGCTCTGAAAGCAAGTAGATCACTTTCAAAGGAAATCCCATGTGTGAATTACCTTACTGACACCGCATATATACTTCAATCGTACTTGTATTTTATCAATGCTGTTTTGTTATTGTATCCCAAGTCCTAGATGACTGATGCACTTCCATCACTTTTTACTTCATTTCGCTCATGGGTTTGATTATGTTTCGATCACAGAACATCGTGGCGTGTGCAGCTGGTTTTGTGGATGGCCTCGGGCTGGGTGACAACACGAAGGCCGCGGTGATCCGATTAGGACTGATGGAGATGATCAAGTTTGTCGACACCTTCTACAGCGGTTCCAAGCTCTCCACGTTCTTCGAGAGCTGCGGCGTCGCGGATCTGATTACCACTTGTTACGGAGGAAGAAATCGCAGAGTTTGCGAGCAATTTGTCAAGACTGGCAAGGTAAGAGATTCTAAACGGGTCCTTGTGGATTTCTGTCCACCCGCGCAATTGACTTTAGCGATTAAAACTCACTTTCGCAAACTCGCTTCAATTTGGAATAAAAATTTTTCAATTGGTATCCAAATTGATCTGGAAAATTCGCATTACTGCGGTAATGGTGGAACAACTCGTATGTTAAGTAATGTGTAATATATCGTTGCAGACTATCAAAGTGTTGGAGGACGAGATGCTGTCCGGACAGAAGCTGCAAGGACCGGCAACAGCGGACGAGGTTCATGATATGCTGAAGGCGCGCAACCTGATGGACAAATTCCCACTATTTACCGCAGTACATCGCATCTGCACCGATCAATTGCGACCGGCGGATCTCATCGACCAGATCCGCAGTCATCCTGAGCATGTGTAAGATCTCCGCATAGAGTTCACGGACCTTAGTTTCTGGTAGCGTTCGTTATAATTCCTTAACGAAGCTCATTACTGACGATCCAGCTTTTCCACATAATATACTCCCTAGTATGGTTAATATAGAACAAATTCCGCAATGCAAAGTCTTAAAAATGCCGATTAATTCAATACCGCATAACTTCATCCAATTAATAAGTAAATGCTACTTTCACTGAATCCATTCCTTCAGGTTCGCTCCAAAGACTCTCTTCATGTACTGAGACCCCCTCCTCGCTAAATTCTCGAATAGAAATTGCGATAATCTACATTCTTCACATTCCTTACATCCTGTACACGTGAATAATTATGTAAGATATATAGGAAAGGTGAGACGTTCAAGGGTACCATAATTATAAATATGTAAAGCGATTTCCATATGTTTCAGAATGAAATTGGAGGAAGGAACCGCATAGTTCATGCAGAATGCATAAATTCAATGTGGAATGTAGAAACAGCCTGTGATATCGAGAATGAAAGGATTTAGCCAGCAAAGGCTTGTACATACTTGGAACTCATATTGTAATCTTATCGCTGTAAATAAAGATTACTTTAATTATAAAATTAAATAGTATTTTTCCATCAAGGCCATTAAACATGTATTTTTTTATGCTCATACATTTATGATACACCTATATATATCCTATATAATACATTATTTACAAATAATACAATTTCAATTTTAAATAAGCAGATGTTTACAATCTGACAGTAAATTATTTTCAATTACCTTTAATTGAATTATTGAATTATTTTCATATACCTTTATTGATTTTTATTCGCGAGAGGTATCGTTTGATATTTATCAGTATCATAGATTTTAGTCTTTACCGTCTTTAGTCTTTACTTTGCTTGATTTATTATCTTTTTGATTTTTATATGGCATATTATCTACCAAAACATCTGGAGTAATTCGCAGCGCTGAAATTAATTTAAATTCCCTTATTAATCAGATATAAAATTAGATATCGCGACTGATGTTTTGCCTATTATTTGGAATTCATGATTATTACCTACTCTCCCAGGTGCCGTTTCGAATGCCTGTATGACAGTCGTTCGTACTTCATGCTCGACTTCCTGCGCAAATTTATTTAACTGAAACAATAATAATGCGATGCTTCTGTACAAGTTTTCTTTAGACTTAGATTATAAAGTCCCGCAACATTTCAATCACGTATTATCTATATATTTGAAACAAGAGATATACCTCTTCAATTGCCGCCTGGTTTGTGACATTTTTATACTTTCTGTACTCATTGTTTATCTTATCCCTCACAACTAAGGAACGATAGAATAAAATACTGTTAAAAATGTAAAAATTCATCAGAACGTAGATTATTAACAAAGTGCAAAATATATTACCTTGCAATGCATATTCATCACCTTCGAATGTCTTTAATCTTGTTCTATGGAGTTGTTTGAAGACTCGTAGGACCTGAAAACAAATATTATCACGAAAGTAGATAAATGGCTAGAGAAATAAATGTAATAAGCAAAGTATGGTCTTATTACAAAGTTACAAATGCTACTTATTAAATATATATTTTCAAATATAGGTGAAATTGCTGTTGCTTTTATACATTCTACATAAGTGGCGCATTTCTAATTTTATTTAAAAAATAAAAGTTACATTTTTTGAATTTAAGTATGGTTATTTATGATTGTTCTAGAAGAATAAAATTTATCATTTATCAAATATTTGCATACATCATCAATATGCATCATAATACGTATAAAGAATTCTTTATTTACTAAGGAATAACTGAACTTTTTATACTTTACATATTTATTATATCTATATTTATGTTCTTAAATATTAAAGGGAGTAAAGTATTATCGCTGTTTTAATATTTATCATAAATATCATAAATATGAAAATAAATAATGTACGAATAACCTAAAAATATTGGTAATAACCTTAAAACAATTACTATTATCTATATAATCTACAAATTAACTAAACAACAATTAACCTCTCGTCGAAGAGAGTCACCCATTTATGCAAATTCTTGCAATTATTGTCTGTTCTAACAATAATTTTTTTACTTATTGCATTAAAAAACTCGTTAAAGGCCGTATTACACTACGGATTATTGGATCGTCGGACGCGGTGTGAATCCTCCATTAGGCTGATATTTCACGTTTGTCGGGCGTACTGATTGGCTATAAGATAGAGGATTTCTAGAAACTCGAGAACTTCTCTATATCCCAGCAGCCAATTAAGGCCGGTATTCATAATCAGATCTTATTTCAAGACCATCTTAAGTACGAAAGATGTTACGAACCAATCACACACAGCCTTAGCATCTAGACATTACTTAAGACAGTCTTGAAATAAGATCTGACTATGAATACGGATTATAATCATAAGGCCGTAAGAAAATAGGCCAATCACAGTCGATTATTCTCCTTGAGCTCGAAGAATAATCGAGTGTGATTGGTCTATTTTCTTACGGCCTTATACGATTATGACTGAAACTTTTGTTTTTCGTGCGATGGCCTTTACTTTCTCGCGTTTATAGACCGGTATTCATAGTCGGTTCTTATATTTAAGACCATCTTATTAAGTACAATCTTAAGTCATTAATCAATCTTAATATCATTAACCAATCACAGAGCCGTATTAGCATCTTAAGATATTAAAGATCTGGGGCCCGATTCTCTAACGACAAACGTATGCGTAAATTCTGCTCTAACAGAAAAGCTGCAAGCTTATTGGCTAAAAACTGTGCAATAGCCAATCAATTTGCAGAGCCTTTCTGTTAGAGCAGAGTTTGCGCATACGTTTCTCGTTAGAGAATCGGGCCCCTGATTATGAATACCGGCCATAGTCGAGTCAGGTTTTAAAAGAGTGTCGTCGAAAATATACATATCGCTTATCTCGAACGCACGTGTTCGTCCAAAATAAGTTATTGTCACCCAAATGCAAATTCTGTTTGTCCGCTTTTCCTTAATATTCCTGACGTCGCCGAGGTTTCTGATGATTTTATACCAGAATCTCTCCGCTTAAACCAAAACATCTTATAAACAGCTTAATTTCTTTTCTTATTCCTATTCTTATTCTTATGCTAAATTCTCTTTATATTGCAGCGTTAAATAATAAGAGAACCTTATTAATGTATATATCTGCATCTGCAGATAATTATATATATTTGTGATATTTCCTGCGCAGAGTACACGGAGATTTTAAGATACGAAGCGCATATACAATATACAGAGCAAGTACAAATCAAAAACTTTCTTAATTACTATATATGAATATTATTAAATCATTTAATATTCTTGGTATAAATATTATTTAATATATCAAGCGCTTATAGGGCTGTTACAATAAGTGCTACATAATTTGAAATAAATTGTTAAACCACACGTATCACATTTTGCACTTGTTTGAAACATACATTATTTTTTAACATATTTTTTATGGCACTTTTTTTTATAACGTGATTTTCGGCATCGAAATATAAAATTACTTTTATCAATTGTTAACTAATTATCACACTTTGGACACTGCATTTCTTTATTTATTAAATAATGCTAAATGAAATAATTTATTATTAAATGTTTTTTATGTGATTACATAATCGATCCCTAGAATTGACTACTGTACATAACATAATAAAGAAATGTAATTATACAGTAATAGAGAATGCAGTTTTGAAAACATGCCTCGTGACCACATGCGTATACCAAAGTACATGCCCTTCCCCCCCGCACTCCTCCCCATATCCCCATGCACGGGTCGGTGTGCGTGGATGTTGTGGCGGAGGCGAGGGGGGGGGGGGCTTTGCCCTCCGCATCCTCCCCCGATGCACGGGGCGGTGTGGGTTAGGTTGAAGCGTAGGCAGGGGGGGGCTTTCCCCCTCCCCGCAACCCCCTAGGACACGCTTTCGGCGTGTGCCTATATCTTACCGATCGAATGTCGCTTCAAATTCAAAGTGCAATGTGGATTCAAATGCGAATTCGATCTGGGTACCATATCTATAATAGATGCATAAGTCTGAAGAATGAATAATAGATTATATAATATGTATATTAAAATGACCAATGTATTAGAATATATCGATATCTCTATATGTTGCGTTCATGTCAACTATACATCACGTACCTGATTTGCGAATATGAAACTGATAAGAAAACAAAAACTCAATGTATCTTGATAAGAAAAAATATATTAAATTAAATTAAACGTATATCTCAAATACATAACATCTTACATATTACAATAAAAATAATTCACGTTTTTCTTCACATATTTGAGATCGTATTTCGATTACAACGGAAGTTCGCGTTCTCGTTTATACGTAAATTAAATAAAATGACATTGATGCGAACTCGAGATAATAAAATTATAAAAGAGTAATGAATAAAGAAAAAAATTTGTCTCTTTTGTTATAAAACAACAATTTAAGATAACATATTTTGAAAATCCATAGATTGCGGGGATTTACAGTTGAAGTTGAAGGGTATGCGAAAACCATCAGCAGTTCTGTACGCTTTCCTATTCAGATCGATCGACCCGATGGACCCCTAAAATAATTTTGACAAAAAATTTTCTTTTAAGTCCCGTCGTTTCCTTAATTTTGCACTTTTTCCTTTTTTTAGGTTCATAGACAGCGCAATTTTATAGAAAATAAGAAAATTTTTTTTATTTTTGTTTTAGGCGAGTACAACAGGCGTTATAACGCCCGCCGATTTACAACTCCGGCGACGAGACCGCGGCCTCGTACCTCCATTAGTTTCTAACAACCTATTATTTTTTAACAAAAAATATTTTTTTTTATTTTTTGAAATATACAATAAAATACCCTAAAAGTTTGAAAGTTGTCGGAAATTTCCGACAACTTGATGAAAATTGATATCGTAACATGTCATTTTTGCGAGACT
>NW_020227539.1:94951-99613 GCF_003070985.1 Temnothorax curvispinosus
TCCGCAATGGAAGAAAAAGAGAAATAATTTAGTTTTCCCCGAAACATAAAACTGAATCTAATTAGGTACCTATATTTTGCTTGCGCAAATATTTCGCACATTCAAAACTTTACGTATACCAAAATTATTATATATTATGCACATTTCTGTTCTAAATGTAGATATTCTTTCTTGCTTCTTTGACTAATTGAATCGCTAATTAAAAAACTGCTTGATTAAAAAAATATTGAAATACAATATTGCGAGAACAAACTTTATTATAAAAAATTTCTATTCAGTAACTATTTACTATTATATTTATTGACACTTTTACTCTCACTTCTCTTTTCGCTAACAAAGTTAAACGCCACTTACTGTTATACATCATTTTTTTTTTAAGTGAATATATATCAAATGTATATATCAAATCATTTCAGCTATTATGAATCAACGCCATCTACGAAGTAGAGACGCGGTGATGATTCCAATAAATACTTGATACTTATCCTCGAGAGAATAAGTCGCGAAAAAATGTTAAATTCTATATTCTTTACATTACGCTTTTAATATTTTAAATAAAATGCATATGTGCTGAAATTATATTAAAAGATTATAGTTATATCATTGCTTTCTAGTTGCACATATAAAATAACTAAATTAAGAAACCTGATGTTTATAGTTAAAACAATAAGGCGATTTTAAAAAATAACACATCCGCTCTTCTGCATCACGTTACCCAAGTAGCACAGCAAGTCACAATAAAGTCAAAATGATGTCAAAATGACTGCAAAATGACGATTTTTGATCATTTTACCATCATTTTACCATCATTTTGACGTCATTTTGATTTTATTGTGACTTGCTGTGCTACTTGGGTAACGGCAAGGACGCTTGCGTAACGCTTGCGTAACGAAAGAGAAGGAGAACGATTTATTTTCTTCGGTAAAATGCAAAATAAAGTATGGCCATCAAGGTAAACTACTTTATTATATAAAACTCTTGAAAATTTCATATTACCGATAAGTCTATTTGCGCAGAAAGAGAAAAAGGAAGATAATTATTTATATCTCAAAACACAAAACAGATATAACGATCATAAGTACATCTATACATGTGTTAAAAAAGCAAGTACTTTTTGTTGATTTTAAAGTTTTGTAATGATGAAATGTCGAAGACGATCACAACTGCTCTCTGAATAAGGAGAATGACGAATCCTCATTCACAGGGCAGTCGTGATCGTCTTCGATCAGTTTCTTCCAGCGTTCTATAAAAGTAAGTATTTACATTTGAAAGATACGCATATTACAATTAGATAAACAATTAACAAACTTTTAGTTAATGTATGACTTGTTGGAATTATTGCAATCTTAGAAGCAATGTGAGAAATTAATTTTTTCTTTGACACATATTTGCTTTAATAAGTTACATTCTTTCATTATAAACGCGTTACATTTATTGCATTCTAATTTACCGCAATTACCTGTTAATACTTGAATTGTACCATCAGTACCGTCATATTCGATGTTAGCTGGATTATCCTTCAAACGGTTCTGCATGTAGTGTTTTGAAACGATTATTTTATCGTCCTCATTCAAAAGCGAGTCGCGATTCTCCTCGATCAGTTTCTTCAAGTATTCTGCAAAAATAAAGTATTTACTTTACATATATTGAATTATATATAATGTTGACGTCAATTTAGACACATATGAACAATTGACTATATAAACTATTGACAAACTTTTAGTTAATGTACGACTGTTCGGAATACTGCAATCTTAGATGAGAGAAGTTCATTTACTCTTCAACACATATTAGTTTAATAAGAAACGTCCCTTTCACTAAACGCGTTGTATTTATTACATTCTAATTTATCGCAATTACTTGTTAATTCTTGGATTGTACTATCAGTGCCGCCACATTCGACGGGCAAGATGTTGGCTGGAATATATATCCTTCAAACAGTTATGCACCGTACTGTCTGAGTGGACATTGAATCTCTGTTCTTTGAGAAGTTGAAGAATCCCTCGTTAATCTTCGATAAACTGCCAGAATTTTAATCATGAAAAACTTTAAAATTTTGGCTGTTATTTCGAAGATTAACGAGGCGTTAAACATGTTAATTAATTGGATCCTCATGGGATAGTTCTGCCATAAACGAACCGAATTCTTTAACATGGAGGGACTGTAGTGACCAATGTGACCATTGGCCATAGATTTAGATAACATTACTGGCCAACATTTATATTGCGCAGTTATGTTGGCTAAATCTATGAACAATGTGTAGCCATTATATGGATGCCGCGGGATAATATTTTATTGCCGTTTCTAGCGCCATCATTTCGACCTAAAAAGATTGTTCGTCGAGAAACAATAAATGCGAATTGAAAATATGTCATGGTGACGACATCCGACATAAATCGTTCGAGTATAAGTTTCATATTGACCTTAGCTTGTCTAATACTTGATGTCTTCTCGGGTCATATATGAGGCGTAGAAGAATAACTAATCTTCCTTGATCATCCGGATTCCGCAGTTAGTTATATGGAAATTGACAATGTAATTGCTGTGCATGCATAATGATAGCATCACTCGCGTGAACTTTGTTCATAGTGTCTATAAATTATTTATGAGTTAATTGCAATATTGATTGAGTTGTTGATGTTAGAATTTTTTACTTTACTTTTAATTGGCCTTTACAGAATATGTAATCCAAATAATTTAATCAACATATTTTACGTAATATGTTTACATTTATGTAAAATATGTTAATTAAATTATTTTGATACTCTATTCTTTACGAATAAATTCGTTTATATAATTATTAAATTTCAATCTTTGTCAATCGATATTTATAGTGAATCGATATAGTGAAGCGATCTTTGTGGTGAAACTATTTACACTACAAAGTAACAATATAAATTGATAGCAGATGTAACAATTAATAACAAATAAGTTAATTTAATGTATATTATATTCTATATTTTTAATGGAATAAGTTATTGAAATTTGCTAATATTACATTGACGCGCGGATTTCGCTTTATCGCTGCGGAATTAATAAGCTATAATTGAATTTCAACTAGCGATATTTCAACGCGTGCGTCACATATGGGACTGCTGTTTTTTATTGCGGAGAGATAAGACACTGGATCGAAGAGAAGGATGACTTATTGCGCGTCCTCTTCGATCCAGTGTCTGATCTCCGCAATAGAGTTCTCTCTATTCCTGTCGGTCTCGTTCAACTGTGTTGCTGCATATAAACTCCTCGTCGTTGGATAGCTTTTTCCAATTGTGATGCATGACGCTATCGCTGCATAACAATTGGAAAAAGCTTGCCATCACGACGATATAGTGAACGCTGGTGAACGCCTCGCGGAGTCCCGTCACCGCGAAAAGACACTGCGTGTGTAATGTACAAGTCACAATGGCGCACTGTAATACTGTAATGAGCGACGCGCTATCAACAGGCAATATATATAAACGCGAAAATGCGAAAAGGGGGTAGCGCTCAGCGGGAGAACAGTACGGTTGATAAAAGGAAGAACAGAGTGTGTGAAAAAAGGTGATAGGAAGGAGAAGGATGGAGGAGGAGGAGGAGTGGAAGGCATGAAGAAGGTGGAAAGGAGGTGGAGGAAATTGAGGTCATGGTGGAAGTAACTGGTGTTACTTCCATCATGTATATATGTATATAAGATACATATATATGTATATATATAGATGTAGAGACGACGAGAGTAGACGTATTTTAATAAAAAATTTTCACATTTGGACTTTGCGTCGCAATATCTCCGCTCGTAGGGCACGTAGCGGAAAAATAAAAACACGCACCCCCCTCCCCCCAAATCGACCCCAAACTATCGATCAAGCCTACTTAGAACTTGATCCGTTTACTCGTTATTAAGATCTCAACATCTCGAGTACTCGCAACTCGTCGCGTCGCGTAAAAGGAGTCATCACGGTCGGTCTCGCTCCGCGTGTACAACTTGGCGCGAAACACTATACCGTGTCTCTTGAGCAAATATCATTACCTGTTTCTTCTGTATTTGAATATTTACCTATAAATTATGAAATGCGACATATTTGAACTATTGTATACATGTGTGTGTGTCATAATAGATAGAAATTTTACCTGAACAGTCGTTCAATGAGAGCATTTCGTACGAGAATGCCGTCTCCAGGCTGCCAGCGAGGCTCGACCACCGAGACTTCATTATTCATATCTACTATTTCTTTATCATCGTCTTCCAAGTAATCATTTAAAATCAATGAGAGATTATGAAGAACAGCTCATGCCACAACGATTGATGTAGACGTTATAACAATTTTGTAGTAAGCCCTTTTGACAGACAAGGAAATCTACGTTTCCAATTACCGAATGTCCTCTCGACAATTCTTCTTGTTCTCCTATGAATCGTATTATAACTGAAACAAAAAATATATATGTCATGAACATAATATAATTATACAAGAATTTTAAAATTGCAGTTATAAAATACATGTTTCGAATGGGTTACGGGTATATGTAAAGGGTTGTGTACGTCTCTGTAAAACGCTATGTAAAATATATGTGGGTAATGACTGAATGTATATATATTTGTAAAGGTTTTTGGGAACGTTTTCCTGGAAAAAAAAACGCCTTTCCAAACCCGGAAGGGGAGAGAAATAAAGAGTAAAATTGAATTCT
>NW_020227539.1:99623-150517 GCF_003070985.1 Temnothorax curvispinosus
AATTCCCAATTCTCAGTTCTCAATTCTCAATTCCCAATTCTCAATTCCCAATTCTTAATTCTCAATTCTCTATTCTCAATTCCCAATTCTCAATTCCCAATTCTCAATTCTCAATTCTCAATTCTCAATTCCCAAAAATATAAATAGAAAGATAAATAATTTTGATATAGTGGTTATATATTCCGCGCTGTTTGAACACATTATTATAACGTGTTTATTTTTAAATTTTTCCAAAAATCACATTTTTTTGAACTATTAACATAAACACATATAAATTTTTAATTAAATTCATTTTTTGTATGTTAATAAACTATATAGATACTAAACTGATTTAAACATTTTTTTGAAAACGCGCCATAGATGTCCTGAATTATGGCGGACGGTGGATGGTGTCCAATGGCGTCCTCCGAAGCGGGATGGCCGCTCTCATCAGGTTTCTCTCTGGTGATAGCGAGCTGCGTGCTGCGAGACGGTTGTCATACTTGTCATCATTCGCGGTTACGTTTCGATGGCTGTCAGCGCGAGTGTCGGTTGATTTCTGTCGTCGTCTAATTTCTGTTCAAGTCCTGTTTTGAAGTCCAGTGACGGATGATGTTATAGGCCACATAACATCTTTCTCAAGGAGACCGCACTTCGCGGTGCTGTTCCTGAAAAGCCATTCTGAAAAAATTCCATGTGGTTCAGGTTGTCGTTTTATCACTTTAGGTGAGTGATTTTATACCTGTAAAATTTTCCTCGGCTTTGTCTTACCTCGGCTCATCGGACATACGTCTGTGCGTGATGTCCTCAGATTCGCAAGAAGGGGTCGCGTAGTAAGAGAGAAGGTGGCGAAAGATGTTGGCCAACGGCCAGCCGCAGCATAGTCACATGCCATTCGCCAGCCTGCTCTAATGTTGACACATTGAAAAACCAGCATTGAACGAGCGCGTGGACGATGCAAAATAACTCCAAGACCAGAGAGATGTTTATCGTCCGAGCTTTGGAAAAGATTTTGGCCGACCGAGATGTCAAGAGATCGCACCTCTCGCAGCTCAGGAAGTCCTGCGAGTCTGCACTCGGTAAGGAGAGACCTTTCAAGCGTACAACTTGTAGCTATAAGCCTGTAGCTATAAGCGATAGTTGCTAATTAAGTTTGTCACTCATATATTTTCATTTTGCAGAGGACCTCCGTAACGAGATCAAGGATGTACCAGCTGTGCAGGGTGAAGAGGTTATCTCAAACGCCCTGCCACAGCCCAAGAGCGACTCAAATGTCATTACCGCTGAGAAGTACTTCTTGCCATTTGAGTTAGCATGTCAGAGCAAGTCACCGCGGATTGTGGTGACAGCACTGGACTGCCTGCAGAAGTTAATCGCATATGGCCATCTCACTGGCAATGTGCCTGATTCAACGGAGCCTAACAAGCTGCTGATTGTGCGCATTGTCGAGACAATCTGTGGTTGCTTCACCGGTCCACAGACCGACGAGGGTGTGCAGCTGCAGATTATTAAAGCTCTGCTGACCGTAATGACAAGCCAGCATGTGGAGGTACACGAGGGTACGGTACTGTTGACAATTCGTACTGTTTACAACGTTTACTTGGCGTCGCGCAACCTGGTGAATCAAACAACAGCCCGGGCGACTCTCACGCAAATGATCAACGTGATCTTCGCGCGAATGGAGACTCAGGCGGAGGAAGAGAACGTGAGGCTTGATGGGGAACATCAGCAGGAGGGTTCTGTCATAGCAAACGGCGAAACTGAAGCCGAGCTAAGTCCAGAGAATGCTCCTAGTAATGATAACATTGAGTCTCAAACAATTGTCAAGAGTATTCTTGATGATGTAGTAAAATCTGTAGTGCCATTGGAAGAGGAAGTCAGTTTGGAGAACGGCAATTCGGAGGACAACGGTGACGAGGCGGCCGCTGAGAATGACAACATGGTAACTGCGAAATTCACCCATGTGCTGCAAAAGGATGCGTTCCTGGTGTTTCGCGCTCTCTGCAAGCTCTCTATGAAACCGCTGCCGGACGGCACTCCCGATCCAAGATCGCACGAGCTCCGTTCCAAGATCCTGTCGCTTCAGTTACTTCTGGGAATCTTGCAGAATGCCGGTCCAATATTGCGCTCTAACGAGATGTTTGTTATCGCCATTAAACAGTACTTGTGTGTCGCGCTGTCGAAGAATGGCGTGTCCTCGGTGCCGGAAGTGTTCGAGCTGTCGTTGGCACTGTTCCTGGCGCTGCTCGCCCGTTTCAAGATGCACCTCAAGATGCAGATTGAGGTATTCTTCAAGGAGATCTTTATGAACATCCTCGAGACCTCTAGCAGCTCTTTCGAGCACAAGTGGATGGTCATACATGCGCTTACGAGGATCTGTGCGGATGCCCAGAGCGTCGTCGACATCTACGTTAACTACGATTGCGATCTCTCAGCAGCGAATCTCTTCGAGAGGCTCGTCAATGATCTCTCTAAGATTGCTCAAGGTCGTCAAGCTCTGGAGCTAGGTGCATCGCCAAATCAGGTGCGTTATAAGAAAGAGGATGACAGGATAGATGTATTATTTGGAACAGAGAATGTTCTTCGAGACAAGCAATATAAAGTTTTGTTTGTAATATTAGTGTCTTGCTCTTTCAGGAGAAATCCATGCGCATCCGTGGTCTGGAGTGCCTCGTGTCTATTTTGAAGTGCATGGTGGAGTGGAGTCGGGATCTTTACGTGAATCCCAGCGTGCCAGCGGATCAGCAACCATTGTCAGATCCACCGGATACGACGCCGGAGACCCCGCTACCGCGTTACGGCAGCGCTGGCAGTCTCTCGTCGGCCAACTCCAGTCTGACTGGCAACAAGGAGGTGCCGGACTCGCCGGAGCAGTATGAAGTACAGAAACAACAGAAAGAGGTATGGGAGGCCGGTATCGAGATCTTTAGCCGGAAGCCCGGCAAGGGTGTGCAGTACTTGCAGGAGCAAGGACTGCTGGGTGCTTCGCCGGAGGACGTGGCCAGGTGGCTGCATCTGGACGAGCGGCTCGACAAGACCGCCATTGGAGACTTTCTGGGCGACCATAATCATAACCAGGTGACGAGGAGAGAACAATTGAAATTAATAGACTAAACTAATTATAAATAGCGACCATGGTTGATTAAGTCTAAATCATGTTATTATGATTATTGCGCGATAATTATTGTTAATTGTTAATTAATTAAGATAATGATTAATTTTGTTATATCGTTTGCACAGGTAATGTACCATTACATCGATCAGATGAACTTTGCCGAACGCGATCTAGTAACCGCACTCAGGTATTTCCTGGAGGGTTTTCGGCTGCCCGGCGAGGCACAGAAGATCGACCGATTAATGGAAAAGTTTGCCAGTCGCTATTGCGAGTGTAACCCTAACAACGGCCTCTTCACGAGCGCGGATACAGCCTACGTTCTCGGCTTCTCAATCATAATGCTGACCACCGATTTGCACTCGCCGCAGGTTAAGAATAAAATGACCAAAGAACAATACATCAAGTACGTATAGCAATTTTTAAAGTTAATTATAATTAAAAAATTATGTTTTACATATATACAATTATTAATATTGAGAACATTTTATTGTATTTAAGTTTATCTTTGTTGTTATATTTTTATTAATTTTTTCTTATTACATTTTATTATTATTAATGTTATGTAATAATGAGAAATATAAAAATGCATAGGAATCGCTCTTTATATCAAATCAAATGGTATAATCTCTTTAATTATAGACTTGAAGAGTCTTTTCTTATTTGTATTTTTTTTCATTCATCAGGCTTAATCGGCGCATCAGCGACAATGAGGATCTCCCTGAGGAATACCTATCTAGGATCTACGATGAAATCGCCGGCAACGAGATTAAGATGAAGTCGAATCCTAATAATAGCCGGCTCGCCGGCAAACAGCTGATATCTAGTGAAAAGAAACGACGATTGTTATGGAACATGGAAATGGAAGTAATTTCTACAGCGGCGAAGAATTTGATGGAATCTGTCAGTCATGTTCAGGCACCATTCACTACGGCGAAGCATCTGGAACACGTGCGGCCGATGTTCAAAATGGCCTGGACGCCATTCCTCGCGGCGTTCAGCGTCGGACTTCAGGACTGCGACGATCCAGAGATCGCGTCGCTCTGCTTGGACGGTATCAGGTGAGAAGAAATCTGAGAAACGAAGGAAAAAATAGATTTATACGGCTGTGCCTTTCGTGCTTTATATTATTTATATGTTCTATATTTTAGATGTGCCATTCGTATCGCCTGCATCTTTCATATGAGCCTCGAGCGCGATGCCTATGTACAAGCTTTGGCAAGATTCACCTTGTTGACGGCTAATTCACCAATTACCGAAATGAAGGCGAAGAACATCGATACCATCAAGACTCTCATCACAGTAGCTCACACCGATGGCAACTATCTAGGCAGCTCGTGGCTCGATGTCGTCAAATGCATCTCCCAGTTAGAATTGGCGCAGCTGATAGGTACTGGAGTACGGCCACAATTGCTGGGCCCACCGTCAAAACCGCACTTTCCCTCGCCATTGGCAAACTTCGGTAATCTCGCACACTCTGCCAGTTCGCATCAGACCAACAATCTTTTGAGCTCGTTGGACCCCAGCGTGAAGGAGTCCATCGGTGAAACCAGCTCGCAGAGCGTCGTCGTAGCCGTAGATCGTATCTTCACCGGCTCGACGAGACTCGATGGTGATGCCATTGTCGAATTTGTCAAGGCTCTCTGCCAGGTCTTTCTCTCTTCGCTCAATGATTCTTACATAATACAAATTGCATAATAAATGTCTAACCATGATTAATAATCATTAGGTATCTCTTGAGGAGTTGGCACACCCCACGCAACCGCGCATGTTCTCTCTTACGAAGATCGTCGAGATCTCGTACTACAATATGGGTCGTATTAGATTACAGTGGTCCAGGATCTGGCAGGTCCTCGGCGATCATTTCGACAGGGTGGGATGCAGTCCACGACAGGATATCGCATTTTTCGCGGTGGATTCTCTGAGGCAGCTGGCCACCAAGTTTATTGAGAAGGGCGAGTTTGCCAATTTCAGATTCCAAAAAGACTTCCTCAGGCCGTTCGAGCACATCATGAAAAAGAACAGGTAATATAATTTGATTCTTTAATTATAATTAATCTTGGTTCACTTTTATTTAATTTGTAACTGTAATTTTTAATTGTAATTATGTACTTCGATATGTTATATATAATTTTACCCACGTTCTTTATTTTTTTTTTTAAGTAAACATTTTTTAAGTAAACATGTCAATCTACTAGAATATGTTAAGTATTGTATTTATAATAATTTTGCATAATATATTTTAACTATTGTTTAATTGTGATTTAATTTGATTTGTGATTCAGATCGCCTGTGATTAGAGATATGGTTGTGAGATGCGTTGCGCAGATTGTTCATTCGCAAGCGCCGAATATCAGATCCGGTTGGAAGAACATTTTCAGTGTTTTCCACCACGCGGCCAGTGATCGTGATGAATCTGTCGTCGAACTGGCCTTTAACATGACTGGAAAAATTATCAGTGAGTTTTATTTTTATGCCTGCCTTGGAGAATATTACTGTACTTATGTCGTTTTTCTCTTACTCAATCACCATCTAGAATAATATCAATTTTAAACGTATTATGCTAATTCTATCATTGTTATTATATAATTCGAGTATATGATATCCGTAGATGAGCTGTATGCAGAGGACTTTAGCATCATGGTGGACTCCTTCCAAGACGCTGTTAAATGTCTGAGCGAGTTCGCGTGCAATGCTTCTTTTCCGGACACCAGCATGGAGGCAATCCGGCTAATACGTTCCTGCGCTTCTTATATTGATGCGAATCCCAATCTGTTTGCCGAGGGTATGATGGACGACAGCGGGATGGTTTCTGAGGAAGATCGAGCCTGGGTATCGTTATCTTAGCTTGTTTATTTCGCATATGAATCGTGGCATGTTTTTTATTTCTTTTTTCTTTTTTTTATAGGTAAGAGGATGGTTCCCGCTGCTGTTTGAATTATCCTGCGTTGTGAGTAGATGTAAGTTGGACGTCAGGACGCGCGCGCTGACGGTACTCTTCGATGTCGTCAAAACTCACGGTGCATCCTTCAAGCCTCATTGGTGGAAGGACCTTTTCCAGGTCCTTTTCAGGATCTTTGACAATATGAAGCTGCCCGAACAGCATACTGAGGTTCATATAATTCTCTAAGATAAAAAAGAAGGAGAATAAATGTATTTTTTCAGAGGTTATTTGAACATCTAGGCACGTAAACGATCTAAATATTGCAGAAAGCTGAGTGGATGACAACAACGTGCAATCACGCGCTGTACGCTATCGTGGATGTGTTCTCACAGTTCTACGATATCTTGGGTCCCTTGTTGCTGGAGCAGCTCTATTTCCAGCTTCTCTGGTGCGTCCAGCAGGACAACGAACAGTTGGCGCGATCGGGCACCAACTGTCTGGAGAATTTGGTCATCAGTAATGGCATCAAGTTCGACGAGCAAACTTGGGAGAAGACCTGCCAATGCGTCCTGGATATTTTTGAGAGCACTCTACCGTCAGCACTGCTCACGTGGAAGCCGCACTCGCCGAACAAGGAATCTGACCTCGACGTGATTACCGGCGAGTCCGACGGTTTTCACGTTGGTATTCTGAAGAGGAGCAACAGCGCACAGAGCTTGAACACTGAGATCTTGCCGAAGGCGAAGCTCTTCTCTGCGTTGCAAATCAAGTGTGTAGTTCAGCTCGAGTTGATACAGACCATCGATAATATTGTTTTTTACCCGGCGACGTCGCGCAAGGAGGATCAGGAGAATCTGGCGCTCGCGCAGGCCGACATGCTGAACGGCAAATCGTCGGAACTTGTAAAGTGAGTGCTCCATCGTTGCGTCGATCTCTTAAAAAATTTACAATGTACAGTATAATATACGCAATGCAATTGATGATTTTTAGGGCCGGCGCTGATCAGCAGAAGGAGGAGCAGGGCATGTACTGCGCCCTGACGACTAATCATCTCCTGCAATTGGTGGAGTGTCTGCTGCGATCGCATCGCTTCGCCAAGAGCTTCAATTCGGATCACGAGCAGCGTAACGTGCTGTGGAAGGCCAGCTTTCGCGGCAATATGAAGCCGTCTCTGCTGAAGCAGGAGACGCAGTCGCTCGCGTGCGCGCTGCGTATCCTCTTTAAAATGTACAGCGACGAGGCGCATCGCGCGGATTGGTCCAAGGTCGAGGCGCAGCTGGTCGAGGTGGCGTGCGAGGCCTTGGAATATTTCCTGGCGCTCGCCAACGAGGCCCACCGTGACGCCTGGACCCCGATTCTGCTGCTGTTGCTCACCCGGATCCTCAAGATGAGCGATCACCGCTTCGCGGTCCACGCCTCCACCTGCTATCCTTCCCTCTGCGAGGTCATGTGCTTCGATCTCAAGCCCGAGCTCAGATCGGTGCTGCGCAGATTTTTCCTCAGGATCGGGCCGGTCTTCAGAATCACGCAGCAGTAGTGGCGGGCCGGCGAGTAGCAGCAGATGGGCAGGATGGGCTACCGACGGGTACTCAGAATCGTCTCGAACACGGAGTCGACTGAGTTTGCCACTTCGTTGCTCGCAAGAAAGACGATGTCGCATACCCGTCTCTGCCCCCGGCACAATAAGATTGTAATTAAATGTAAAGCGGTTAGATACTTGGCTTGTGTTAAATTGTTTACATACAATCCAACAATTTTTGCATACATTTGTATACTCCGTCGAACTCTCTTAGCGTGTTCGCGTTATTTTACATTCAAGTTGACGCACTGATTCGCCATTTCACTTTATATAGCATATAATGCTCAAATGTGACGGATTTTATCAAACGCTGTCCAGCGTGTGTATTCGTAATATATATTAATTGCATTCTGCGGTAATTTGAGCACATTGTGATATCGTTATACTGATATAAGCTTTTAATATAATTGAATAATGTCTTATTGATTTAATTTTTTTTATTTGTTATGAATAATGTTAACGCTCATATTCTACATTTAGCGCTAAATGGGCGACAAGAATACACGTATATTATTATGCACACGTTCGTCGTAGAAATCGTTGGATCGTATGCAAACGGTTTAACGTCACGTGTACACATGCGTCAATGTAATATAACGGAGTATATATACAGGCAGAGAGTGGTGCAGGAGATTGGGAATTGGCAGTGTGCATCCTCATCCAATCAAAAGTCGAGCGTAAGATTTAGAATATTCAGATGAGACAATTATTCTCGCAGGTTTTTAATTTCTACACACCCTGTTTAAGGCCGTCTCGAGGAGATCACTACATTCATTAGTGATGAGGAAGTCTGATTATGAAGATCTGACAGTTTTAGTCGAGAGAATACGAGTTTCGTTGGCTGCTAATTCATTTTAGTTGTTAGTATTTTTTCCCCCATGTCATTTTACTTGAACGATGAAAAGTTGGAAGAGAAACCGGGCGAAGGAGGACTGTCGCGGATTCCCATGTGACTCGGAGACGCCATGAGATATGTATACATTATAAATAGCGATCGAGTAGTGAGGTGTCATGAAACTGTAGTCTTTATATAATTTCATAGAGGAAACGGAGAGGAGAGAGAGAGAGGAAGAATGTGTGTATGCGAGTGAAAGGGGGAGAGACAATTAAGTGCTGTTGTCAATACGTAGATCTCTTAAGACACCCTGAAAACGTCATCAACCTAACATTAGAATCATTGCATATGTATATTTATGTCGGAGCAAAGTAATATAACGCTTAAATAACTTATATATATAAATAGCAAGTTTGTGTGAGCAGTTCTTTGACGTGGTTCGAGATCTTATTTAAATAAATTCGATAAAAACAAAATTAACGTCTTGCGCGTCCCCTCTGTTTTCCCTGTTCCCTTCTCAGGCCCTACTCTTTACAGCCGCGCTACCAAAGAGAAACCTCTCTGGCACTACATTGCGCTTAAAATGAAATGGGCGTAAAATTAGACGTTGGAGAGAAAAGAAGAAAGGCAACAACCTTTTAATTTTTTTTCTCCCGCAACCGGTATCTCTTTTTTTCCCCTTCCTTATCCCTCCTCCCTCCCCTTTCTTTTATCGCTTCGCTCGACGTGTGACAGGACGTCAGCTGTTCGCCAGGTGGAAACTGGAAATTGGCGGGAAATCTGGAGAAACCGGCGACGCGACATCATGGCACCGTCGAGGTCCCGGCGGCAGGACGAAGCACGCGTCCACGAGCGATTCCAGACACCGGGGCCGATTTTCCCGTAAACGGCGGATCCGTTCGGAGTCTACGAGTCCGGCCGCCTTCTCTCCCCCTTCGCGATGACGACACGTGCCGGCCGCCTCGGCAAGGAGGAGGTTAGTTACGCGCGCGCGTCCCTTCTTCGTCGTGCTTCATAATTCTGACGCGATCTACGGCTGTGTTGCAGGTGCCCGAGGGACCTGAGGGATCCGTGGGATTGCGTCGCTCGCCGCGGAACCTGCCGCAGCATCTGAAGGTGTGTGTGCGACTATCGAGTGGTCGGTCGTTGGTGCAACGAGGTGCTTGGCCTCGCGTAAATATGAGTATTAGTGGAAATGGAACATTTTCCATTTTCCAAACTTAAACTTGGAACGAACGCATCAATTGATATGACGAAATTGTTATGATGTTATGATGAAATAGCCTGACGTTGGAAACTTCTTTCTCTGTATAATAAGGGTTGACAAGTTTTTCTGTAAAGGGTCAAATAGTAAATATTTTAGATGTGAGTCGAGAGACCCAGAATATGTAGGTTCTTACATAACAAAAGAGAAAATTTCTGATTGACAATTTAAAATATAATAGTAATTGTTATTATGTGCACAAAAAACAGCTTTGAATTTGGCCCACTAGCCGTAGGGTGATATATCTCCATGGTTTTACATATATTTTTCCACTATAGACTTTTCTTACTTTCATGTAAAGCTTGAGTGAACAAGGATATTTAAATGTGTGAGTGTAATTGTGTATGTATGCCTCTTGCAATTAAAAATATAAAATAATGCATACACATAAGTCCATGTTTTATTTGAGAAAGTTTCAGTTTATTCTTAACTTTGAAAACCATTTATTTAACGTTGGCGTTCACCTACTTTTTATTATTCTGATTCTATCTCTCTAATGGATAAAAATAATTATTGATTTCTCTGCAGGAGAAGTTGGAGCAACGAAAACCTGAAAGAGAGCCCGACATAAAAACTTTGCCTCCGATTGTCTTCGAGGGACGCATTCGGTTCGCCGATGACTTCTTCGACTGTGCCCAGATCTGCGACGATCTCCTGTGAGTGCGGAAGACACAGAATATTTTTCAGAAGCATGCAAATAACAAAGTTTCTAAATATAGAAAAAGAAGAAAATTTGAGATAAAAATTTTCAAAGAACTTGGATTTTTTACGTGTTTCTCTCTCTAATCTTTCTTCCAGACAAGAAGTGAGGCGCAGCGAGAAGGAGATCGTACCGATAGGTTTCGATCTGGAGTGGCCGTTCAACTTCCAAACTGGCAGCGGGAAGACGGCGCTGGTGCAAATTTGCTTGGAGAACAGCGCGTGTTATCTCCTGTACGTCTATTCGCTCAAGAAGCTCCCGGCAGCATTCGTCGAACTCTTGCATCATCCGAAAGTCAAGCTCGTCGGTGTCAATGTTAAAAAGTCAGTAATTATTAACTAAATAATGAAATTTCATTTTTCTTTGAGAGAACAGTTTTGTTTTTGAAAGACGCGATAAATTATTTCCAAAAAAAATCTTATTTGAATCATGCTTGAAATCATATTGCAAACAGATGTTCTTTCAATATATTAGAGGAGCTACAATAATTTATGCATAGATAAAAAAATAAACATATTCTCTGAGAGGCCTCCTAACGCAGCATTAGAATTTTCCAATTATTAATAATCCAGATAATTTTTCAAACCTCTAGAATTTTCCATAACATTGACATCATCTCACTCACTTTCTGCTCGTCAAATTCCATATATGCGATTGAGTAGCATTAAACAAAGGATTTTGCGTTATCACATTCAACTCAGTTTATCAAGAACCAATGAATTCTGTGTGCGCCGTAATGTCGAAACTCACTAGCGTATATATAAATTTTCTTCATTCAAATATGTTGCATTATCTGTTATTCTGTAGTGAGCAGTAGTCATTGTTCCATCACTTTACAAATTTCATTTGGCATTATCTGCGCTCTTTCGCGAGCGCTTCTTCTCCGTGCAAAAAATAGTAGCCAATAATCGCGCGTTTAATATTTTGCAGCGACGTGTGGAAGCTCGGGAGAGATTTTAAGGAGTTTCCTGCACAGAAAGTGGTAGAGAATAATTGTTTGGACTGTGGGACTTACGCTAATCAAGTCTTGAAGCGATCCTGCCGTTGGAGTTTGGAAAAATTGACCGCTTATTTGGTATTATATTTTACTTTGCATTGCTTTATGGCATTTCGACAAATCAAATTAAAATCATCAAAATCTTTATATATCCAGTTGAAGAAGAAAATCAACAAAGATCCCGAGGTGCGAATGAGCAGGTGGCATATACAACCTCTTAGTGACGTCCAGAAAAGTTACGCAGCCACGGATGCTTATGTACGTTCACTTAAAGACACCCTGATGTTAATAAAATAGTGAAGTATAAAAAATAATATTAATTTAATATGGAAAATCTGTTAAACATTAAGATAATAGAACATTGAAGTCACTGTGAAAATTTCAAGACTGCGATTAATTTAAAAATGTTGAAAAGATGCTAAAAAGAAAAATATAATCGTGAAAGAATCATCTCCGTCAAAATAATAATGTCTTCATACACAGGTATCTCTTCTGCTTTACACGACAATTCAGGAGAAGGCTGTCGCCATAGAAAAGGAGAACCAGAACGATGAGAACTCGTTGAATCCTTCGATCTAACGAAATTCTCGCTTCTCGGTTTTAAAGAACATCCAATTTAACATTGCCGAATGTCGTCAAGATGCGTTCACGAGTGGTAAAAGTCTTGTTGGGTGGCCGCTTGCCGTACGGGGTCGGTCTACAATTGCAGAAGGCTTTGTCAGAACACCATCATAAGCGTTTGAGCGAAACGGCAAACACGCTGGTACTTTTGGAGCATGAGCCAGTGTACACGGTAGGGATACGGAACAAGGGATACACAGAGGAAGATGAGAGAAAGCTGAGGAACCTCGGTGCAGAATTCTGGAAGACAAATCGCGGCGGGCTGATCACTTTTCACGGACCCGGTCAGCTGGTGGCATATCCGGTGCTCGACCTGAAGCAGTTCCACACCAGCGTCAGATGGTACGTGCACGAGGTGGAACGTATGGTGATCCGCGTGTGCGCCGAGCTCGGCATCAAGGCCGAGACCTCGCCGGACACCGGGGTCTGGGTCGGCGATCGCAAGATCTGTGCCATAGGCGTCCACGGCAGCCGCTACGTCACCACCCATGGCCTCGCGCTTAACTGCAATACCGATCTCAAGTGGTTCGATCATATTGTGCCGTGCGGGATCGAGGGTAAAGGCGTGACCAGCATTTCGAAGGAGCTAGACATGGACGTTACAGTCGCCGACGTGCTGCCAATCTTCAGGAATGCTTTCAGCGATCAGTTTGAGTGCGAGCTGATCGACTACCCGCTCGGCGAGGCCTCACAATTGCTACGGAATGCACGTCGTAGTATGTTACAAGTATGATAGTTATAAAGAACAAAGACTTGTGAATTTCAAGTGAAACTTTTGGACATGGTTCGTTTTTAACTCCATTAGATTGAAGTGACAATGTTGAAGATAGTCTTGCGAATCTCTTAGAACTTTGAATTATAAGATTTGATAAATTTCGGTGTTTTGGACTATCTTTTGTAGCAATAAATAGAATTTATTGCAATTTTAATGCGATAATGTTAAAGAATTCTAGTATTATGGATTTTTGAAACTTAAGATATCATTATTCTAAAATTTTGGCAAGATATTGTAATTATTTTTAAATTATTACGACGAAAATTGTTTAGAAATCTTGTAATATCAATTTAAAATTTTATATAAAAATAATAGTCCTCTGTTAATTTGTACTTCATATTGTAGTATCATCGTAGTTTCATATGACGACTTGACATCAAGAATTCATTTAATAATCGACTCTTTATTCATCAACGATTTCTTATGACAGCTCTTAAATGACTTCGTGCAATATCAACAACGAAACTATATTAATCGCGTTCATAAGTTAATTGCGTTGTCAAAATCTCAATGTGATATGTAAATATAAATCCAAATATTTCATTGATTCAACACAACAGAATTTATGTACGCAGGTACCAAAGCATCGATGACGCAAGTCGAATGCACAATAAATTTTACGTTAAATGTAAATAACAATTGCGTCCTTAAATATCATTTTAATTATTATACGTAATTCTATTTATGTAACTGTGGTCATTTAAATTGAATGCATGCTAGATTTTACAATGTCTCGAATTAAAGAAAAAACTTCGTGACTAGAGAGATCGGTACAGATCTAAAAAAATTTAAACAATAAGACGCGACTTATCCTAATTACGCAATTAAATTTAAGATTGAAATTATATCACAATTTTACGTTTTCACAGAGATCAGGATTCGATTATAATTTATAATATATAAATGAATAATCACAATGCAATCTCAATCTACCAAACCGATACGAGTTATTACAGCATTCAATTTAAACGCGTTATTTAAAATTTACGTAATGATGGGCATTCAATCACGCAAATTTTCAAGTAATTTAATCATAGAATTTCCTTAAAATACTCAGTATCGATTTTTGGAAATCTTTGCAAATCTTGAAAAATCTTGAAACATTAAAATTAATTGCGAGGAGTTAGAAACGTTTGAAAATTTTGAAAGACGTAATACAACCATTCAAAACTCGACTTACGATCGAGAATCTTACGAGGTCGTGTGTATCACGCTTCGAAACGATTCGAGGCGTTTGTCAGCCCGTCGCTAAATTTAAATAAAACTAGTATCACTCTGTCAGCACATGCAGGTATCTTTGATTGTAGAGCTCCGTGGTGAGTGCGCCAACAATTTCTACTGCATTGTGAAGTGAGTTGGCGGAATCCCTGATGAGTCTAATGGCTCTCTCCACATCTCCCCGTAGCTCTGTATACTGCTTGTTCATCAGGAGCCCCTCCAGATTCTGCATTGCTTTCACAGCCTCTGCGCTAGGACGAATCTCCATCGTGTCCGGATCGGTCGATCTTGAAGGTGCAACACCGGGCGAGTGTGGAGTGTATCTCACTAATTGCTGATCGGACTTGGATTCTGGTAATTGTGCCAAACAGTAGACGGCTGTTGCGCGGCTCAGGAACTTGCACCTGAAAATCGAGCGGGCAATCGAGGCTGCTAAGAGTATGAGGGGAATATAAACCTACTTTTCGATAATTATATCGCCGTAGCTTACCGTACGGTGAGCTGAGAGCCTTTTCTTAGTCCAATAGCCCCCAGGATACCCCATCCTTGCCCCGCATCGTCCGCTACTGTTAGCAATGCTCGTGCTAATCCCTTCAAGGCTCTGGCAGCGATCACTGTGTTCTCACTGTACTGACACTGCCTATAGGCCAGCTCGCATGCTTTCGCCCACAGCAAAGGCAGTTTCTCCTCTACGATATCTCTGGATAAGCAAAATTCGTTATTAACGTAAACTTACTTAGGATTTTATTCGGTTTATTCTTCAGAATCACTTACGTGGTTTTAATAGCGCTAATCCAGTCCACTAAATTAATCAGAAGCATGCCCTCCTCCCGGATATCTCTGCAGGACGGGAGTCTCTTCAGTAATACAGAGTAAAGGGCTAACAGTCTTCCCTCTGACACCAACACGGACTCTAATGGCGGCTGACGCGGTACTACGGACTGTAGGACCATCAATACCGAAGCCCATGTAGGTCGAACGTCTTCCGTTACTGAAAAAGAACGTAGTGTAATAAATAAATAAGCTAAATCTAATGAATAAAACAGGAAAAACGTTACACGAGAATAGCTGATCAGTTGCTTACTGTTATATTTGAAATAAGCCTCCAAGGCAGCCTCCATGAGATGACCTAGAGTGGACGAGGAAGCGACTGCCATTCCGATCACTCTTAACACTCCCATCAGCACCGGGCTGCTAGCAGTTCGTTCTAGCAACCATACCGTCCAACTGCTGCGAAGGTAATCGACCAGCGCTCCACTCTGATTGATTGAATGCAAAAGCTCAGTGATTAGCAGACCGGCCTCGGCAACCTGTTGCGACTCAGAGACAGCTAAGCAGAAAAAATTGATATTACAACAACAGTGTGAGAAGAAAGGTTTTTAAATCTGAGCAAGCTAGACTATTGGATCCTAGATTCTTGAATTACTTAGTTTTGAGACCTAGATACTCACTGCTGGTGATAACGGTTTCCATCTCGTCCAGCATCCGTGACAACGTGTTAGTGAACGCTTTGCTGTTGGTCGAAAACAGGGACTTGTGCCTCGTGGTGCAGTTGATCAGCAACTTCATCGAGGAACGCACATACATCTGTCTCTTCTTCAGGGTGGTAGGATGAAAGTGTTTCACCGCAGGATCATAGGCTGCTGCTATCTTCAGCAAGCTGCATATTAAATTATTTTTATATTTGACATAGTATTAATTCTTACGGTACGAGTACACTTTGAATTAGACTTACTTATTGACGGCTGTATCGATAGGATGAGTCTGGTCTTTGCCCAGGCATAGGATCACTTTAGGATCGCAACTCATCACATGCCAGTTAATCACTTGATCGTACGCCGCAGCGTCGATTAAGTGCCAAGAGAAGCTCTCGGCTTCCATGACTAACTGCACCGCCTTCTCGTTCTGAAACATTGGTTCCATCAGCTGAAGTTTTATCTCTCTTTCAGTAAATACTTTAGCGAGTTTATATCTTTAGTACATTGAAAATTAGATATCCTCATATCCTTCTCAAATTCTACTTTATTTCACAGATTTTGGAGTTATCCTCTTCTATCTTACCTGTCTGACGTTTGGTTCATTGGATAGTTTCACGAACAGGTTCAACAGACAAACGTGCATCCTGGCGGCGACCGGCAACGGTTGCGTGGTTAATTCACTGACCCAGGCAGACCAGTTGACCCAGGCGAAGATGCTTCCGAGGAACAAATGGCAGTCCGGCAGATACTGATCAATGACCCTGATCATTAACTCGACATCATTGGTAGCAGGGTAGAAGCGATCCCAAGGAAGAGACAACAAGTTACCATGCACAACGTTCAGTACATGGTCCTTGACGGATGCGTGAGCATAATTGGCCACGTAAAATTGCCATACGAAGCTGAGAATCTTACTAGATGCCGGCATGGTGTCGATGATGAAACGAATGCACTCGGCGAACATCGTCATCGTACGATTCGCGTAAGGACCGTCGGTAATGATCCACGGTAGCAGCACCGACCTGTCGTCCGTCAATTGCTGGATCCACGCGGCCGTTGGCTCCCGCAGGTTCCTTGTCCAGTACGGAGTGATCCATGGTGCGTACATCTCGCTTAATACCGGCCAGATCTTCTCGCACACTGGAAGAACGTGCAACGAAGTCTTTTAGATGTGATTTTAAGTTCAGATAGCTATGTAGCTATTAAGATATTTAAAATTTCAAGATTTCAATAGAATATTGGCTTACATTGATCAGCAAGTGACCCTCGATCAGCCTGTAGCGTCAATACGACTAGAGCATGACCGATCATGCCCAAAAATATGGTCAATGGTTCGTTGTAACTTCTGTACTTCGGATAAAGCCCGTATAATCCATATTGCAATCTCTCTTTCATGAAGTGTCGGCTTAGAAGCACAGCAGTATCGTACATCTGAAATTGCATGACAGTATCATAGAACCATGGATACCAAGTTTTGTTTTATTATTACGTATAAAATAAAGCGGTAAATGTAAGATGTTTCTTTTTGTACACGCATAATCATTCCCGACAACAAAATTGTTTGTGAAATCAGACCTCTTGGCGAGACAGCAGCCTCTGTTCCGTAGCGTAGTGCCTGATTTCGTCTCTGATTTTGGCAGGATTTTGGGAGGGCGCGATATTCCTTGGTTTGCCGCTGAGAGCTCCCAACAAATCGCGCCACACATCCAGAGACAGATTCTGGCTCTCAGATCCTCTCAGCACTGCGCTCAATACTTCACCATAGTGCTCGGGGAATTCGTGCAGAAGAATGAGTCGTAGATGGTTTCGAAACAGCTGCGTGAATAATAATCATAATTTTGAGTTTTCCTTTCGACGGAAATAAATGTAACAATGTTTCTAATCTAATTCAATTTCTATAAGTTTCGATCTAATTAAATTTAAGTTGTCAGATCCAACATACGAATAAAGATACTCACTTCATGCAGCATCAGCTTTTCCTCTTCAGGAGTCAAGCCTATGTCGCACAACGCCCTTGAAACTAGATCTATGAAGGTAGATCTTTCGCTCAGTCGCGGACGGCGATAGTTCAGCCAGCTGCCGACGTCAAACTGCAACAGAGACAATAATAATCCAGTAGTCGTAATCGAAGATTATAATTTAGTTCAACTATTTTACCTTCGAGAGCAATACGAAGCACAAGTCGACATTGGACCCGGTTGACAGGTCCACGACGGTTTGATACATTTGCAAGAATGTGGAGGCTCCTCCAGCGACAGGAGTAAAGTGTGGTCCCAACAGACCTCCGAGATTAGGCCTCTGAATTATAGCGTTCAGTAATTGCGGACCCTGGGTTTCCTCGCCGCTGATGAACAACTGAGAACAGAACGGAAATCCATACTTGAGAAATGTTTTTACCATCCTGTATATATTTAGATTCACAGTTTCTGTAATTCGTTTTTTGCTTTATTCAAGTTTGTTTCGTGAGATCATACACAATATAAAAAAAAAAGATTATAGACAAAAAAATATTTATGATCTTTCTTGCGGGCAAATACCGAAATTTTAAATTTTATACGCACCTGTCCTAGCTTCTCCAAGCAAGTAGTGATAAGCTGCTTCGTGGGAGGGCATAGCGCTGCTTCTTCCGTATAGAATTCTACTAAATGATAGAACAGTTTGACTCCACTCTCTTGTACCTTGCGTAATACGGTGATGTTTTCGTTAGTACGACTGACAGCTAACTCGTGCTCCAACATCCTGAAGAACGAGAATAGACGAGAATTAAAAAATGTGATCGCGCACAAGATCAATCTGACTAAACTCTGCTTACGCGATTAAATGATCGGTGAAAACGCAGCCCAGAGTGACCTTGCTGGGTGGCGGTTGACTAGCTTTCACCAAGAGATTCTCATACTCGGCCCGGTTCTGGGTTATCATATGGTCCACGCCTTCGCTGACGTGCGCTTCCTCAACCTATAAAATATAAAATTTTCCTAAAAACATAGTTTAAAAATTTTGATTCGGATAAAAATTACTACATATAAAAGTATGCCTGTATATTTATAAATCTTTTAATATTTAATATTCTTTACTGTGATCTCGATGATCGCCGGGCCTGCACAATGCACAGTGGGAGGCGTGCCTGATCTAGAGCGCCTCTGACCGGATGGCGCAGGGTCGCAGAGAGCATGCAAGGTAACGTGGTTCTCATAGATCCGATAGAGAGTTGGAACTAGTTCGAGGAAGCTGCAGTCCGCCGCGGTGTGCTCGGATACCATGAGACTGTAGGTCTGTGCATAGTCAAGGATGACTCTGAGATGTGGTTTGACTAGATCGATAACGGTAGCGGAGTTGTAAAGGCATTCCCTGGCTAAGCAGCCCAGCACCGGCTGATTGCGGCTCAAAGGCGGCGGTGGAACCGGCGGTTCGTAGGAGCTCAGCCTGCGGAAGATTCTGCAAAGAGGTTCGATCGATTCTATGGCGTTCGACGAAGGCTGAGAAAACTTCTGGTACTGGTTCTCGGGATCGCGGAACGTCGCACGTTCCCACTCACAAACGGCTTTGAGTTGGCTCTGGTGCACCGCCCAGTAGTCGACGTATTCCAGCCAGAGGGTCTGGAAGTTGGCAATTAATATTATTATTAACGGTATTACTATGCGAAGTCGTACGTCATTTGAGAGCACGATTGACTTACTCGATCTCCTTGCATTAGTAGAATTAGCCTCTGTGACATATATTGCGGTGGCAGGGCTGGAAGATAAAGTCCCGGTTCCTGAAGACGAGGTTCCTCCAACCAAAGGCTCAATGTTTTATAAAACCTGCATTAAATATCGTTCCATAAGATATATTTTCAAGAAAAATATTTCATTCTCTCTATATGCGTTCACTTACTTTGCAGCACTGAAATAAAATACACGCCGATCATCCGTGATCGGTTTTCCATTGTCCGTGTCCTTTTCTCCTTTCATTTGGAAATACTCTGTCGTTTCGTGCAGTCGTTTCTTCAACTTCTTCAAGTAGCTTAGATTTATCATCCCCTCAAAAAATTTTTCTCCGACCCCACCTTTGTCCATAGATCTGGAGCAATTAAAAATAAAATAATAAATTATTGCCGAGTAATAATATGAAAACTATTGCTTTGTTAAGGCAATAATAATCACCCTGGGATGGTAGGAGCTCGTGCGAGGAACAAGCTAAAAAAATTCTGCCACAAGAGAGGCAGAATGGGATGATCCATGGGTGTATCAAGGGCTTGCTGGGACCAGCGATAAATAGCCAGGTTGCCTACTCCGAACGGAGTAATCTTCACTGTTGCACAGGCCCTCTGAAATGATTTTCATAGTTATAATTTTACATACTCGGAGTATGTTTAATAATTATACGCTTGGTTTTAAACCTTGAGCGCAGTGTCTAAAGATATCTTGGATTGCATTGACAGTTCTCGCAGGATCTCTCGCCACAGTCCGGTTTTAAGCTCCCTATCATGTTGCTCTGTTGACAGAATTTGATAAGCGAGCCATATTGTTGGAACGGTTCCACCAAGGAGGCTTGCTGAGTTAGAAGAGCCTGTTGCCCAACTCAGAAATGATCCAAACGACCCGGGCGCCCGATTGGACGATATATTCTATGAATTACATATCCAAATGCATTTATTAAGTGCATTTACAGTGTAAGTATGATAGTAATAACCGAAAATTTATATTATTAAACTGCATAAAATTATATACATATATATATATGGAGGGATAAAAGCCATAGTGGTGTAAGTCAAATTTTTTTAAAATCAGACTCGTGTGCCATAAATGCAATTTATATATTATATACATTGCATATCTATGCACATGAGTCAATATCTTAAAAAATTTGACTTACACCACTATGGCTTTTACCCCTCCATGCATATCAAATAAAAGAAATCATTTTTTGCATAATATTAAAACTATGCAATATCTAAATTTTATAAAATTTATAAGTATTAAAATTTTTTTAACTATCTACGTAAGTATATAACTTGGAAAAATTAACTTGTAATATTAACTTGAAAAAATAATATAGATTAGAAAAATTGTTTCTTATGTGTCGTACCTCATTACTTCCGTCTATAGCAGGCTAACAAAATAAATATTTTGTTAAAAACATGGAACACACACAACTATAATTATAATTATTATAATAAAAAATTACAATCGTTTAGTATTTGATACAAAACTACTAAAAGTGAAATCTACTTTCTACTAAACTTTTGCTAATTTCTATGATGTTGTATATGTGATACATAATTAAATTGCTTAAAACTTACGCAGAAGAGATTTTGGAACATGTTCTCCATTATCGCCCTGGCTTCTAAGTGAAAGAACGCCGCACGTATCACGCTATCCATCAAATACATTACATTATGGTCTTTGTTCCAGTCCTGGACGAGAATCAATACATTTAGCCATAGGTGCACGAAACGGTCCGGACTATTCAAGCAATACCTGTAATCATCGATATAGAAATAATTATTTTTCAACTATCCAATCTACAATAATATTATTCTATATTTTTTATTCGTATATTTAGTATTACATACATTATGCAAATACGTTTCGTTTGTGCCTACCGTTTGTAATGATGCAAATGAGATTCAATCATGTTGGAGAATTGTTTGAGAATCGGGCCGGGGAATTCCGGGGCGATCAGGTTCTTCGCTATCTTCATATACGTGCGGTCGGCGTTGATGAGCGGCACAATCAAGCTGACAAATTTGTCGTTCTTCAGTAAGGAATCTGGACACTCGAGAAACAACGGTATCACATGGTGCAGACATATCAGCACCTGCTCGTATTTATAGTAGCACTGCAAGGTTTGCAACTGGCTAAAACCCTCGACGCAGATCAGCGGCACCGAGTGACCCCACAGGGTCATCAATACGGAGACGTAGCTCGCGATCGGCTGCTTCTCGCGTACTCCTTTCACTAGAATCTCTAAGAAGGAGTCCGATTCCATGTTAGGCACGCAAGAAAGACCCTCAGCCGGATTCGAGATGGTATATTGACACACGGATTCCGATCGGTCCAACTGATGCAGCCTCAGTTTATTAATCATCTCCCATGCCCACAGGCTGAATGCTTGCTCGCTGTTCTGAGGTCTCACCATTGAGGAAACCTGGGACAAAATAAAAAATAAACTTGAGATTTTGCTTATTATTAGTGAACGTGTTTTTTGTCAATGACATAGCGATATAGTCGTTCTCAATCTCTAAAATATTAACTGTAATATATAAAGCTAATAATACGTATATTATATTGTATAAATATATAATATTTAAATCAAAGTGGTTTTTTAATTCATTTTATATTAATTTTTTAACAACTGACAACTCACTTGCTTCATGCTTTCAGCTAACAACGAAGCCGTCTGTATTGGAGTGTCGGGCACGTGTTTCATTGTAAGTTCGACAATCAGCAGTGCCACTTGTCGATGCAGATCAATCGGAAGATACAGACTGTCATTTCTATAAGAGAAAGATCGATTATATGTTAATCATTAATTTTGAATTTATAGTTTCTCGATAATTAATTGAAAAATAGAAGATACATTTAATTGTGTCACAAAACATTCGATCAGATGAAATATTTAAAGAGAAGAGAAATAGAGACAAATAAATTCGAGAAACTTAAAATTGAGCATAATAATGGGATATTTTTATATCCTTATCTTTTTCGAGATTTACATTTCCGAAAAACGTTAGAAATATCGAAATGACTCACGTGTCGAGGCCCCAATTTAAATGTGTAAGAACCAATCGAGCCAGATGGCTTTCGGATGAAGTTAAAGGATGTTGATGCAACCAGGTGGAGAGAATTGCTATGTCCTGCTGTTGCGGTACCCACATTCCTATCTTCAACTCCGTGAACAAATACAAACTCAACTAAAATCATTGAAATTATACATATATATTAATACACACGTTATCTGAAAAGTTAATTCAGTGATAAGTTAGCCTATTATTATATTACAAATATTATATATTTTTTTTGTAATTATATATGTATTTCTGTTAAGTAATTTTATAAGAGATATTAATTGATATAAATCTCGTTTAAATATAATAAAGTTGTTTAGTAAATACAATTTACATGTGGAATTACAGAACTTTGAGAGAGTTTAGTAAATACTATGTAGAGAGAAAATTATAATACAAAACAAAAATTATACCTTTCCAACTGATACAAAATTGTCCCTTAATTTTTGCAGGATATCAGACAAGAGAGTAGGATATTTGCTTGTCAAGTTCAATAAAAGCGATCTCGCGTCCTTCGAGCAGGACTCTTGAGTTTTCTCGCTGAGAAATCCAATCTGTAATTCAATTAATTAGATGAAGTTTAACAGAATTTTAAACATCAAAATTTGAGTTTAATATTTGTAAGACATAAATTGTTAAATTTTCTTACTTATATGTAGAATGTTTCGTCGTTATCGCATTAACGGCAAATTATTTGACTAATTATATTCAAATATGTACTTTAACATACTTCCGTATTAACGTACTTGAAATAGATCAATCGTAGTTGTTCTCACAAAATCGTAGTCTTTATAGCCTCTAGCCATGGCCATGTTAGCAAAAGTTGTTAGCAGAAAGTAGGATTCGTCGCCGGGTAAGTTGCCCAGCTTCTCTTCAAATTGTTTATGAAGTTCAGGACAACTCAGTTCTGTATCCCAGTCTACGACATCAATTCATTGTTAATAATCTATTTTTACAAAAAGGATTTAAAAAAATGACATAGATAAAAATAGATAAAAAGATAAATTTAAAAAAATTGTAGAAAAGAAATATTTGTAATATTATTATCTTATCATAGTTTACCTGAGACTGACGTGTTTGATGTTGTTGTATCACCAGATGAGTCAGTATGCAGGATATAGAAGATGTGCCACAGAGTGGTGGGTGATATAATATGATATGGTATCGCGGCGAGATATTGCCAGGCACCTAGACGCCGGGACGAGAATATGCAGAGGATCGCTCTCAGGAAAAAACAATCGTATTCGGTCTGCAGTTTCACCAGCATTGACTCGTCGGTTATCTAAATGAAATTGCATTATTAATTTTAAAGCGACAAGATATGCAATACCAGAAATTATAAAGTTGTGAAAAAAAAACCTCTATTTATTTAAATTTTCGGTAAATTAAAACAAAATTTGAGGGAAAAAAATATATCCTTTTGATTTTTTAACTTAATATTAATCTGTAGAATTCTGCAAATCCATAAATTTTAATTTCACATACCTGGCTCTTGTCGAAAGCCTCCCACTGATCGCTGGCATATTGAACAACGTCTCTGATCAACGCGCTGAGCCTCTTCGCTAATTGTCTATATCTTGGCGAGTCGTAAGACTTCAGGCCTTGCTTCAGAAGTCTGATGAGCACGCTGTAGAACGCGAAGAGACGCAACATGTGATGGTCCGTGATGGCTTTCTCCTCCTGCTCGTACTTGTCGTTTTGGCGCTGAATAAACAGCACCTGCTCGAAAAGTTTGTCCAGCGGGATTTGATGAAGAAGAGAAATCAGATCACTCTCAAAGAGATTAGCGCCGACGTTAGCGATATCTTCGTCCTCTTCGCCCTCCTCATCCAGCATCACCCACACTGTATCCCCTGGACTGTTTGCAGTGTCCTGCAGAGATACTTGCACCTGTGTAGCAAATTCAGTCGAGAATGTGAGAACAATTTAAGAAGTTAAAGTATCCTATCGATTTCTTAAAACGATTAACGTTCTATCCTTAATTTTACCTGTTCTAAGAACTTATCTCGATCCTTGATTGGCAGCAGGATTACTGCGAGAGTGGCAATCATATGATCGAGATATGGATCGTTAAATGGCGAGGAGCTCAATCCCGAGACTTTTGGCGGCACTGGCACTTGTACGAAGGATTTGGCCCAGTTCATCACGCCGCCAGGACATCGCAGTATATGATTCAATAGAAACAAATGATCCTGCCAGGTAGCGACCCTCAAGAGCACCGCCACCAGTTTCGACAGCCATTCTCTGGTGTCCGTGACGAATTTGCCGTCTTTGAGAACTCGACGTTGGAAGTTGAACAGGACAGTTACGCACATCCTAAGCTCGACCAGCTGCGGAGCTGTCTGGGATGGCGATTGCTCCGGTAAAAGATTTGCTGGGGCGGTTTGTGAAAGATTGGCAAACTCCTGAAAACAGAAAAGCAACTTGAATAAGTTTTTAGCTGTGTGAAGAATCAGTGTAGATTATAAGATTATCGTATCTGTTTTACTTGATGATTAACTTAATTTTTTTTTTAATTCGGTTTAGTCTGAGCTCAATCTCAGATCTTCTTAACTTGAAAATGAACGAATTGCTAGATAGTTGACGTTCCAATGACTTTGTTTTGATAGAAGATAACTCACGTTGAAGCTCCTAGCGACTCTTTGCACGTAATGCTCAATTTGCAGACGCAACGACTCTGCTTCGTAGCAATACAACGCCTGGCTTTCGTGTAGGGTGTCTTTGATGGCCGATAGCGTCCTGGAGAGCGCTATCAGCGCCTGCTGATTGAAATGAGCGACCGAATACTCATGAGTGGCAGTGACGGGATTGCCATCTTGGCACTCGCCATTCTCTGTCTCCGACGCTTTCTCCAGGCACCAAAGCTGCTTCTGCGTCTCCCGGCAGCTCTTCTTCAAACGCTCCAATTCGTACGAATTTGCGATTAGATGGTTACGCACTCTCAAGTAGTTCATCAGCAGCTCGTGCAGCCTGTGTTGCTGCCTAAGCGGTGCGCATCTCAACTGCGTCTCTGTAAACTCGGCTACAAAAGCATCCACCAACATCAGTTCCTGATTGTGATACAAGGACGCCAATTGCTGATCCGTGAATGGTCTGACATCCTTGAAGGCACTCGCCGTATCTTTCTTAACTTCCAAAACTTCCGTCTCCTTCGACGGGGTCTTCTCACACGGAGTCGGTACTTCGATTGTATCCTCGGACTCTTGCACTATTTGACTGGCTTCCTCTGGGATAGTTGACGATACGTCTATCAGTTGAATTGTGGAAACAGCTACTTGCATTTCATCTATTTGATCTGTTTGATCAATCTGTTCTATTTGATCATCTACAGTGTTGTCGGACACCGGACAAGGTTGGACGGCGTCGACCTCGTCATAAGAATCTTCAGCTAACAGCAACACCTGAAAAATATGTTAATATTTTATGTAATTTCACTTTTTGTTTTTAGAAATGCTTCCTATATAAATAAATATTGAGTGTCGTACCGCTAATTCAACCTCATTCGCTTCAACTTCCTGACCGCATTTTTTCTGGGCTGCTCTCTCAGCAGCTTGTTTTTCGTAAACTTCTGTATCAATAGCGGCCGAATGCAACTCGCTCTCTATATCTTCCACAGCTTCACCCTTGGGATAATTTGTGGGCGACTCTCCAAGCAGGCACTCAAACTCTTCTAACGTGGGAGCATCTGGTATTTGATGCTCCAAAATCGAACGGCGCGATTTATCTCGTTTCTTCTTCTAGAGGGGACAAGAATACGATAACTCTTTAAAGTTACATTAAAATTCAATCTGAAATATCGCTGTTGACTTTATTTATCACTAAAAAAATTTATAATCCAAACAAATATTAAATCTATATCAGACAGAAATGAGAAAATGCTTCATAATATAAATAAATATAAGCAAGATAATATATAATCAGTGTATAATTGTCATATAAATATAATCTGACGTCATTACGAAGAAAAAGAAAGCAATGCAAAGCCTTATACATTTTATACCTGTCTCTGCTTCTCCATAATGCATAGGATGACCGCCAAAGTAATTGTGGATTTATCGATCAGTGCCGATCGGCGACTGGATCACTGAATATTATCCGACAGTCTCAGAAAATTTCGCTGTAACGAAACATGCTTGCTGCATGTTGAAACGTGACAAAGGCGATCGGACGCAGCGAAGAAAAGTACGATAACCTGGTGCATTGGAGATAACGTCATACACACTATTTATCATTGTTATTCAGCATTGTTATTAGTTGTTCATTTGCTGATGAGGCAACAGGATTCATTGTGTGGTCTCCGACGATCACGTTTCGTCCAGGCACAGCTGAGCACAGCTCATCTGGGTGCATCTAAACCGAACGGTATCAGCGACAATCGATCTAACCTAAATTGATCGAAACGGAGATATGAAATTTCACGCAGTGTCCCTGAAGGCACACACGTATAATTGTAAACAGTCGGGGCAACTCGGGGCCACTTCGGCCAAACTCCGATTAACTTTAATCGGCCGATCAGTCCATTGGAAATGACCAATCGCATTTGTCGTTGAGCAGATCGACCAGTCACTGATCAGCTGAACAAACTAATCGGGGAATCGCGTTCCGAAACTCATCGAGACAGAACGTTCCGACTGACGTTATGCGTCACCAGCGATCAGCTGATATTGTTCAATATTTGTTTGCCGTGAAAAATTTGGCAACTCCCCTCGATGCCACGTGCGTGAAATCTATCCATCTTTCGAAGACTTTTACGATGGCGTAAGACGGTCAATTGGACTTATTTAGGAGACGCAAGAATTTTTAGACTTATAAACCTCCCTCCCTATGCGTTATTTACCTCGAGATTGAATCGGCAAGTGAAACAATGTCACTTTCTTGTATCAGAGAATCTGCAATATTTATTTCATTATTAATTTGAATCCATTGAGCTTTATATTATTTTTTTGCAAATTTGGATTTTATTATATTAGATGTAAACACTGAATAGAAATGTCCTGTTTGTTATTATATTTTTAATATTTTCAATAACGTGGTTGTAATGTAAATGTACGTATGTGTGCACAGATTTACTCAGCGATCAAGATGACGTCGATGTTTGACCAGTACGAGCAAGCTTCTCAGCGTTCCAAGCAAGTGCCGGCACCGCCAATTCGTCCTGATATCGTACGTCCGTTGCTAGACGCCAGTTAACGAAATAGATATAGATAGTCACTCAACAACATTGTAACATATTTTACAGAGCACAGCTGGATTTATTCAAATGAAGCTGCAAGATGACGGGCCCATATTCACTAAGCAGAAGGTCAACTTTTTGCCGTCAGATAAAATTCTTCACTTAGCTGTCAGCAGTAACGCAATTGTGATTGCTATGGCTAACAACATTTTGCTACGCATCGACATGAAGCAACCTGACAAAACTGAAGGTAGATCAGGCACAGCCACTTGCATTATTTTAGTAGTAGCAATATGTAAATGATAAAATTTTTCTTGCAAATATTGTTTGGCTTATAGATACGTAAAAGTTATTTTTTTTTATTGATAAATTATATATAAATATTAATAAATTGTATAAGTCTTTAATAAGAAGGTTATAAATGCAGGTTTTATATTGCGTTTCATCATATCAAGTATACATTAAATTATATATACATTGCGTATTTACTTGAAAGTTAATTCTTCGTTGATAGAACATCAAGTTTTCACTTGCAGAAATCGACATATCCAAGTATGCGTTGAGCATGAAAATATCCGGCTTGTTTTTGGACCCTTTGGGTCATCACCTGCTGATAACTTTGGTGCCGAGACACGGGGACAACCCGCCGCCGGAATTATTCTACTTGCATAGGAAGACGGCGAAGCTCAAGCAAGCTGGCAAGTTCAAGGGTCACGAGATCACCGCGGTGGGCTGGAACTTTTCTAATGCTTCGGAAACGAGCTCGGGTCCCATTCTACTAGGCACTTCCAAGGGCCTGATTTTCGAAACGGAGATCGGCTTGGAGAATGACAAGCTTTTTAACACGAGTTTGGAGCAGTACTGGCGTCAGGTATTAATTGCTTACACGCTAGTAGGGCCATCATTTCATTTATCTGCTACTAACACCCTTTCACCATTACATTATTCATTTTTAACAAAGCTTCCGAATTATCTGCCTCTTTATGGTTCAAAAGAGGCGGGAGGATTGGTAAGTTTGTATGTTTTTTTAAATATATTTATATAATATGTATTTTTACATAAATGTAATTTATATAGGTACGATAAATTCAAATTTCACAAGATTTAATTAGATTTAGATTTCACAAGAAATAAGTAATTAGGAAATATTTTCTATTGGCATTATCATTTTTTGGTCGTGAAAGAAAGCAATAAACGCTAAAAGTTATTTTTGTATTTTTATGAAAGGTAAAAACTCGTTAGAAATTTATACAGTGATCTTGTATGATTGAAATAAAAGGGATTAATATTTTCTAATTATTTATATTTTTAATCATTGTTTAGATATCATCTAAATATTCTACCTGAAATAGTATGAAATATTTTTCATGCTATAAACATGATTTTAGGTGTTTGACATTGGAAAGAATAGCAAGCCTCCGATCACTGGAATAGAATTTCACAAAATTCCTAATTCGGATAAATATGTGATTATCGTGACCACCCTTATGCGCATTTACCAGTACATTGGTGCCGTTGGCAATCCTGAAGAGAAGCCTCTTTTGCAACAAGTATTCTATAGATATCTAAACGCACAAGGTAAGAGAGAAATAAAATAAAACATATTCTTGATTTTGCATTTTCAATATTCCTTAAATGTTCAGATCCTCGAACAACTCTGAAGTAATTCTGTGTATAAAGACCAGTATATTTAGATTTATTATAATTAAATATCTAAATTCAAGTATAAATCTAAATATATCGATTCGCTTTGTTTATTGTGCATTTATTTTTTAAATATTCGCTTATAGAAGCGTGTCAAGAAAAATAGAAAAGGAAGAGGAGAATTGCTCAGTGTTCTGCGATCTGAGGAAATTAAGAAACGTTGGTACATACAGCACGTTTGAATGAATATATGTGTTATATGTTTACAGAGACCTTTAACGAAGTAATAAATTCTTTGCCATATTCGAAGATGCAATTTTACTATCCATTCCTAGGCGTCTTGCCAAAGTCATTTGGATGGCTGACGGAAGCTGGTATCCTGTATGCTCAGGTATAATTATACTACCGTGTTTCTTGATATATTATATACTGTCATATTTCTGTTTTACTTTAAAGATCTGAGTGTTAATATCACATGTAAATCTAAACGTGCGTTTCTCAATCTCTTGTTGCTTTCTCTTCTGTACTTCATTTATCTTCACGACTTGTTATTCCTCCGCTATTCACGGAAATAGGGAAGCTCGGATAGCTCACTCATAAACTTTGCAATTTTCTAATGTGTTATTCTTTTTACGCATGATTGCTTAGAAATGTGGGACGACCTCTCCCTGGAGTTCATTGGCTCGCGTTGAGAACCATTGATCCGGATGAAGAGTGCATGATGATCGGTTTTAGGTGGACGCGAAACCGGACGCGAAATACGTACTGGTGAATCAACGGATGTTGACGTGCCCGGAAACAAGTCTCATGGGTAGTAACGTTCCGCAAACCACTTCGGTGCCGTTGTCTTTTGTACTGACGGAATTCCATGCGTTGCTGTTGTATCCGGATCACGTGAAGGGCATATCGCTTCTAAATCAGGAATTGATATTCGAAGACGTTTACAATGACGTATGTGCACTTTTCAACAATTCTTTATCATTATTAGGATGATCAGTTATCAAGAGACACGGCAGTCTCGCGCCAAGTACACGCGCAGCGCGAGACCGCACCGCCGTGATTTTTTTACGCGATCGCACGAGTTGCATAATTACACTGAGAATCAGAGAGTTGAGAGAGAATGTGTTGCAATTGTAATTAATATAAATATAATTAATTTAATAGAGCTCGATTTTATAGAGTTCATGTAATGGTAAAACTTCCTCGCGAGATGTTAAATATACATATGTTATGCAAGTATGATTTAATGACGTTTAGGCAGTCGGCAAATTAATTGGCATCACCAAGGATCCGGCAACGAGGTCGATTTGGGCTTATAGCGAGCGAGCTGTTTTCAAGTACAAAGTAACGAAGGAAGATAGGAACGTTTGGCAGGTAAAGCGAATAAGAATGTAATAATTTTGATCTGACAATAACAATGATCTTTTATTCAGGTATACGTCGATAAGGGTGAATTTGAACTGGCTAAGCAGTATTGCAGAGACAACCCGGCGCACATCGATCAAGTGCTCGTGAAACAGGCGGAAATGCTCTTCAAGAATAAAGAGTAAGTTTGTGCGTTTGCGTATATATGAATGTGTATATAAAAAGTTTTTTTTCCAAGTTTTATCTACTTTTATTTGGTTTGGTTGTAATATCTTGAATATAATTTTGCAGATACGAGAAGAGCGCGCTAATATACGCTGATACTCACTCGTCTTTCGAGGAGGTCTCCTTGAAGTTTCTGCAAGAGTGGCAAATTGAAGCCCTGAAAACGTTTCTGCGCAAGGTAAACGATAAGAATTATCTAGCGATTTTATTATCTAGCAGTTCTCTTATTTTACGCAAAAATTAATGAACATTTGTATTAATTAATTACAATAATTACAAAGTCAGGTAATACTGTGGAAAACATTTATTATTTTAGTTATACATATATTGAAATGCAATTGCTATAATATAATTCCATTCCAATTTTTTCTTACTTTTATATTTTTGTGTATAAACGTTTCAGATTTTCAAAGTTTTTAAATATTTTTATTTAATTCCAAAATTGCAATCAATAGTTATTTATTTTAAAATGATTATTTGTCTCAAGAAACTCGATGGTTTGAAGACGCAAGACAAGACGCAGATAACAATGATTGTCATTTGGGTGACGGAACTGTTTATGAATCAAATGGGAGCTCTGCGCAGCAGCAACACGTCCTACCTTCACGATTCACAGTACACGGAATTGCAGAAGCAGTTTGACAGCTTTCTCACCATTCCCAAAGTCGAGGTACTTGGAGAGAATAAGGGTGGATTGAAAAAAAAGGATGTACAGGGTGCTTCTTAATTATATTTCATGAGTAAATATGGAATTCGAAAGAAGAAGAAAAAGATATATAAATATAAATTAGGCATCTCTAAAAAAATGTTCTTTAATTATATAATTAATTATAAATATAATTAAAATACTTTAAATAATTTTTTCTGATTATATTTTTTACTATGTGTTTGACATTTTTGTTATTTACAATTCTAAATTTATTTCTTGAAGTATTGATATTTTAGAATTATAATTAAGAATCATTCCAGTATTTAGGTATTGCATGTTTGAGCTCTTTTTTTTAATTATCGAATTAAATCGATTTATTCTAAATTTACTATCACCTTGAAAAACGGTAACTAGAGCTTTGGATGCAGGAATGTATCAGGAGAAACCGTAGCACGATATACGACTTGATGGCCAGTCACGGTGATAAAGACAATCTGATATGTCTGACAATAATGCACTGCAACTACGAGGAGGTGATTCGTCAGCACTTGTACAAGAATAACTACTTGGAGGCACTCGGGGTACTCAAGAGTCAAAACAATAAGGACCTCTTCTATCAATTCGCCGGGATATTATTACAAGAGCTGCCACGGCCCACGGTGGCCGTTTTGATCTCGCAAGGATCGTCACTGAAGCCGGCGAAGCTTCTGCCAGCTTTGGTCTCGTGCAACAGTGACGAAAAGCACGTAAGGAAGAAAGAGAGAGCATATTATAACTCTTATTTTACACGTGTCGATATAATGATAATTACTAAATTAAGAATAACAGTTGGTTGTTAATTAAAATTTACATTAAAAAGTAATATTGATATCTGGAACTACACTATTTTCTCTAACTGCGTAAGCAGCTTCATTGATATTTTTTTATTTTTTACAGGCAAAAGAAATTATTAAATATTTGGAGTTTTGCGTGTACAAGCAGGGCTCGCAGGAGCAAGCAATTCACAACTTTCTTCTATCCTTGTATGCGCGTTACAAGCAGGGCGAAGTGATGCGATATATAAGCTCTCAAGGTAAACATTTCGTGGCCTTTTTTTATGGAGAATCAATTTACTTCAGTTATGAATTGGTTTATTGACTTGTTGTCTCGTTTGAAACGGAATAACCTGTTGCTATTATTTCTAGGTCAGGATATCAGCATGGTGCACTATGACGTGCATTACGCGTTGCGTTTGTGTCAGGAGGTAGGCTTGACGGAAGCCTGCGTGCAATTGTCGGCTTTGCTCGGTCTCTGGACCACCGCCGTGGATCTCGCGCTCACGATCAGCGTAGATCTCGCTAAGCAAATCGCCGCTATGCCATCTGATCATGATGACGAGTTGAGGAAGAAACTATGGTTGAAGATAGGTAATTCAAGACAATTTTTTAATCAACAATCATCTTGATACGATTAGAAATGCTGTATATACGACCAGACTTATTGTAATTTCAAACTTGTGCTTATAACTTATTATTGAATTTATTTTTTAATATATTTTTACTGTTGTACATGTATGTGCAGCGGAGCACGTGGTGCGAGAAAAAGACGACATACAGCAAGCAATGGAGTTTTTGCAACACTGTGATTTAGTTAGGATAGAAGATATTCTGCCCTTTTTCTCTGATTTCGTCACGATCGATCATTTCAAGGAAGCTATTTGCAATTCCCTGCAGGTACAGATTACATCTGTTTTTGAATTTATGATCAGATTTCAAACTGAATATTCTCCCGGTCCTAGATATCTAATTTTATATTTTATCTCCTTTTAATGATCTTTTTATAATTATATAGATATAAAAAATTATTAGATTCGAAAAAAGTAATTATTTATAAACAACAACTTTTGTTAAATTTTGTTCAGGAATATAACCAGCATATTCAAGATCTTAAGGAAGAGATGCAGGAAGCCACGAAAGCAGCAGAACTAATACGGAAGGACATTCAAGCCTTCAGAACCAGGTATTGAAAACTACGCAACAATAAATAAAGTAACGATTTGCTTCATCTAAATTTAATTTAATATAAAAATAAAATAAAATTAGGATATGTTAAGTTTATCGAAAATTCATTAAATATAATGTATCGTACTCCAAAAATGGTTGCTTATTACAATATCGGGCATCATACACATTTCTGTTCTCGATTTAATTATGATTTATGTTTATTTTCAGATGCACCTTCGTGCATGCGCGGGACACGTGTAATACATGCGACGTACAACTGTTGCTGAGACCCTTCTACGTATTTCCCTGCGGTCATAAATTTCACAGTGACTGTTTAGTAGCGGCGTTAACGCCGATGCTGTCTATGGACCAGAGGACGAAACTGGCGGATCTTCAGCGACAACTCACGGCTATCTCGAACCGGCCCGAAGACACCACTTCGACGATCTCCGTGTCGTTGTCGACGAGGGACCAAATCAAGGCCGATATCGACGAGCTGGTCGCCTCGGAATGCCTCTACTGCGGAGAGCTTATGATAGAGTAAGTTTGATAAATGGTTCAACAGTTAAGGAGTTTTAATTGCAAAATTTTAAATAAAATTTAAATATTTTTTAGAATGTTTGCGAACATTATATAAAATTCTATAATTTAAAAATAATTTTGGATTCTAATGAATCAATGTGTAATGATTGATTTACAGATCGATAGACAAGCCATTTATTGAGGAAGAGGATTACGAACGCGTGATGAAGGAATGGACGTGATGAGGTTTCCCCGCTGAAAATGTGATAGAAGCACGCTTATTTTTTTTCTCTTTTATTTTGAGAAGAGATTAATTACGCCCTGTATTATACGTATATACACATATACATATATACACGATAATCATAGCTTGGTCATAAATTAATTATTATGATCTCAACATTGAATTTTTGAGATTTAATATTTTTCAAATTTTTATTAATTTTCCTATAGCTTTAAGTTTCTTAAGATAAATGCATAAAAAAATATTACAATACATTGAACTTCAGCTTAAGACTTTGGGTCGCATAATAGTGAAATTATTATGATCTAATTATTAGGATTACAATTTAGATCCTATATATATATATGTATATATATAATTTAAATTATATATAATTTAAATCGTATTTATGTATATGTATAGATTGATTAATATAGAGCAAACTTAATTCGCATAATACAGATCCAATCATTGTAATAAGTTACTTTAATCGACTCATTGCCAAAATCGAATAATTTATTCACATGCCAGAAATGTATACAATTTGAATGTATAAAATAAACGTATACAACATTAAGATCTTAATCAACGTTGATGCTTTATAGTACATAATTTGTTGATGACAATTTCATAATCAAATTTTTCGAATCTTCGCAGAATTGTTACTTCACAATTTAATCGTATCAATATTAATTATCAATTTTTGTCAACATTTTTATCAATAATTTGTATAAATAAATAATTAACGGGCATAAGTTTTTTTGAACTATCAATCTTTTATAGCAGAATATTAAATGGAGAGATCATTAGTAAAGTATTTTATCAAATCGTTTCTCTTGAAAAAGAAACGAGAAACCTTGTGCTTCGTGGTTCTCTAACAATAATTTGGTATCTCATTCGAATGACTAATTTGTTGCTTTATTATGATTCAGATTTATATAAAGAATGTTTTTAAATGCACTCGATAAGAATATCACTTTTTCTTTTACGTAGGAGCATGCAAATTGGACTTGATAGAACGATCAGCCTCGAGCAGTTAAAGAATTTCCATCTCTGCCTTCTTGTCTCTCTTGCTGACGGACGTGTTACCATAAACATAAAAGCGCAAAGGCTTGCTGGCCCATTCTGGACCGCAGCTATCGATTCCGATCCTGGCGGCCTTAACGATCTTGATATCCTCCAGTGCACCATCGTCCTCGATCCACATACCCTTCCATGTACAAACAGAATACCTGTTATGTTCTCTATTAAGCTGGTACGCCATGCAGAGCTTCGAGGGGCCGTTACACAGCTCGTGCGGTTTAAGATCGGTGCGGGTTTTCCTCTTCATCTTACGCTGATCAGCCATGCCCTCCAAACCCTCTAGAGGCTCGACGGCTCGCAGCAGCACCGCACATCCCACACCTAAGATCTTATTAACAGTGAGGTGAAGATCTTTCGAAGCTACGCGGATGTAAGGATCAATTCTTCTATATTTCTATCCAAGAATATATGGTATTTCTATGAAACTATGGCACTGTAAAATACGTTCTTTTGTCGTGTAGAGATATCAACGATTAAAGGATTCAATGAAAGTCTATCTCAGCTTCAGCTAAAACAAGGATTAGCTTCGACCTTAAGCTTCTATATTTTGAAGTCCGCTAAGCACGCACGCTGGGATTAAAAATATATGATTTTAGATTCGTGATGTGTCGTAAAATGATATAAGGAATTAAAAATTTATAAGTTATATAATTGTTAATTTAACTATTTTTAAAAAATTCTTAACTTCTCAAATAGAAATATATTTTCGTAGACGAGAAAAAATTTGAAACTTGCCATGCAGGTACAGATTTGAACGTAAGAAGTTTTTTACTTATCTAATATTTATAAAGCTTAACTTATTGCGATGTAAGCGTGTTCCTCGTATTCAGAATTTTTTTCGTCGACGCTGACGCTTCCCAGTACATAATATCGCGTCTTTACGGCGCGATTATTGTTCGATTTAGGGGTTTCAGATGGTATGGCTACTATAGTAGGAGACCTTACAAAGGGTTGACTCTCGAGCCACAGATTATTACACGCATAAGCGAGCTTCCGGTCGAAAGCGTCCTGGTCGATCGCAAACGCGTCGCAAATCTTGAACGGATTATTGCAAAGCTCGTGTTGCTTTAGGTGCGTTGCATGTGTCGCGATTTGTTTTTCTCTTCCGTTATCCTTGCGCCGCATATTTCTTAGCAATTCCATATACTCGAGGCCGACCAACGGTTCCACCGCTTTGATCAAAACATGCGCATTCCCCTCTAAACGTTATTTAGTATTGTAATAAAAATGTAATTCGAGATTGTAAAAACGCGATATTTTCCCTCTAAACAAATCTATTACATTCTTCCTGTATTTTTTGCTATTGATGAGTTAGGGGACAACCTTGTTCTTTGCTTTCATATTATTTACATGGTCTTTATCATTTCATACAAGTGAAAAGAAGACTCATCTTAATTCTTCGTAGAATAGAAATAATGAAAGAAATTAGTTTTACTGTACTCACCTTGACTAGAGATATTGAAGCAATGGTACATGCCGTATGTCATGTAAACGTAAATAGTCCCCGGTGGCATGTACATCGGCAGGTTGCGAGGCGTAACTTTGTTCTGGTAAGTCATGGACGCCTTGTCAATCGCGCCTAAATATCCCTCGGTCTCTACGATCCTACCCTTGAGGACAGTCCCGTTCTCGAGATACCTTACAAGTACTTTTCCTGTAGGAGAAATACAAAATTAACGAATATACAGCTTGTACGAAACAGAAAAGAAGCGATAGGATGTCTTTCAAGTAATCGCCACATTATTCTTTAAAAATAAAAAGATAAATTTTAATATAATGAGTAGTGTTGTGTGAGAGAAGTTGAATTCTTTACAAACCCAACAGCCGCTGCGCTAGCTCTTCACAGGGAGTATCGAAGAACTCGTACTGCAATCTGCCAGATGATAATTCCTTCTCCCAGGGTGTCACAGGAGGATCCTCTAATTGACTCAATTCTGCTTTCATCATCTGCAAGTCCACAACTGCTCTCCGTTTTCCTTTACCGGGTTTTGCGTTTGGTTTTAACTCCTCTTCTTCCTTTCCTTCTATATGAATATTACAGATGAGCGTGTTTATAAAAATAGTAGAGTAGATAATTTGTAATTGACTGATTGATCTTACTTACTTTCAACGTGAGTTTCCATTTTGGGCTCTCTCTGAGAAACCTTGGATCTTTTAGAAGAAGCAACAACTTGATCCATTGTATTGGATACATTTTTAGTATTTTGATTTCGTAAGGACTTGAGGTTCAGTTTTGGTCTTTCTGACACCGTCTAACAGAAAGTAATGCTGATGCAAAAGATGAATATGACATTTCCATTACATAATTTACTATTTAATATGTTGTTCCAGTTATTTCCAGTGATTTTTTTTTCAGTAGTCATATTAAAAATATTAAAATCAACTCATAACGTTCAAGAAAAAGTAAGGAAAGTGCTATTATTCTTGAAGAAATATTTATTTCATTTATATCTACTCCGTTGAAATGAACTGATACATTCGCCCTTATTCTTGACAGCTATGCACAAAATGTAAACAAACCGGCGTTCGGGTTTTGGTTATCGTATCCTCGCCATTCTCATCCTTCTCGATTTTATTTCCCTGCTGAATCCTCGTAGCCGCTCTCGTTCGTTTCATTGTTTGGCTCTTTGCCACGAATCCAGTCGTCCCGCAACTTCCAGTGGCTCGTGAATGAATTATTTCTACGCGAGACAATTCGCGGACAATGCGAAACATCAGGTTTTAAGGCTAGGTTAAAAACCGGCAGTGTTCTTGGTGTGTACAGCTCACAATTTTTTATACTTTACGATATTTAATCTTAATTACTAAATTGGAGATGACATTGCTGAAAATTTTAGAATTTTTTTTCACATAATTTTTCACAATTTTTGTATAATTTTACAATATATTTTAAAAAATTTCTCAGATTTTGTTCTACCAAATTAAAACACTTTTTAGAAATGCTAAAATCTGAATCTTCTAGCATTCTTATATGTGTAAATTCTGAAATATTTTAAGATGATATTTTCATTTTTTTTTATTCAGATAAAAGAAGGACCATGGGGGAGAGCCCATATGGTCTAATATTTTCATTTTCGAAGGAAACTTAATTATAAAATCTGAGGAAGTTTAAGATCTTTCTGAAATCTTCATAAATTTAAAACACAAAAAAATTGTAAAAATATTAATTTTACTTGTTCACCAAGATAAAGATACAATAATTGATACAATAATAATTAGAGATAAGAAAAATTTAAAAGAAAATTACTGTGGATTATTTTCAGCATCGATCGACACACAATCTGCGTTTCGTGAATCTCACAAAATTAATAATGCACCTTTGATTACAGATTACATAAGTATATGGACCTATGGACTGCCAGCAGGCTGCATATCTCATAACAAAATCAAACGATAAGTATATCCAAATGTAAAGGTTTTTTATCAATCCGCGCAAAAATAAACTATATTTTTACCAAATTGTTATATCATTTTATATTATGCTATCTTTATTCTTTAACTTGTATTTAATTTTGAAATTAATTTTATTGTTTACAATTATAATAATTTTGTTATTTATACTATTCTTTAAATCTATAATCGAGTAATTGTACGTATAACAATATGTTATAATTGTATATATATATGAATAGATATGTTTTTATATTTCTGCATCGACTTTATTTGTCGTACTTCAGCAAAATTTCGCATTCGCGAATGACAAAGCTGGATTAGGCGAACCAGGCGAACTAATTGGATAATTTAATATGTATATGTTTCTAATCATTCAACCATGAAGTAGTCATTCAACGATCTAACAAATACGTCATTTTGTTCCTAGGAACTGCGCACTCCTATTGGACATCCAAATGCCCGCGCGCATTAGCTACGTTCAATGGAAAAAATCGCTCAGTAAACGTTCAGAGATTCTCCAAAATGATTGGTTTTTGCTTTTAGTTCCTCGCTAGATCTAAAAATCTAAAGAGAGTAGAAATCACAAACCATAGTAAAATAAGAATCACTATAAGCGCTTTTCCCGAGTTGCTTTTTGCGCTAAGCGCAGCCATTGCGGTGTGAATCGAGCATAATATCTTCACAAGCAGAGCGCCAGAACGGCGTGCGTTTGAATTCGAAGTGTCGCGAATACTTTTTTTTTTCGTTCTATGTATGACACGATTTCTTATCGTCGCGAGAACGGTGCAATTCGCGCATGCGATAAGGCCAAGCGCAACCGCGGCAATCGGCGCGGCACTCGGTTGGTGATGCGTGCGCGGCGAGCGAATCGATTAGATGAAATTAACTAATGCCAAGGTCGCGCGCGATTATTCGATAATGCGCGCGATATTGCTCTCGTTGTGTTTACCGGCAATTAACGGACTTCGCAATGGCGTGTTTCAAATACGCTAAACATCGCACTCGAGCCGCGTGTACAACGAGCGACAAATGCAAGCAATAAAAAAACGGCTCAGCTTGTAATTATCTTATATCAAACATCTTGGTTAAAAAGAACAATCTATTATAATTATATAGAGTTAGCGTTCTAAACGAGAATTATACGCATTAAATGTACGTCTTTTCTGTGCGCGATTACTGTGTCGCGCGCGCTTTACGCAATATTTTTTATACGATTAAAATATATAATTTTCTATTATAAAATAATTGCAATTGCATTAGTAAAGATATACGTACCACGTGAGAATCGATCTGATAATCTTCTGTTTGAGGAATATTGAAGGTATTTCGTAAATGCAGCCGATAATAATCTCATACCGTCATATAAATTAAAATGCAATAATTGCAATAAATTAATTACAAGGTTATACCGTTGCAACTGAATCAGTTTTTAGGAAATACAAAATTGCATTTGTTTCCGGAGGCAGTTGAACAATATTGATTATCTCACATATGTCGTTATATCTATACGCTATAAGATTTTTGATTGGTGATTAGTAAAATTTATTCCACCGTGGTTAATGTTAACATTATTAATTAAAATTATTATTATTATTAAGCGAGACAGATTAACGACATGTACAAATAAGAAATTAATTAATATATATATGAAAGAAACTTTTATGACGCTGACATATAAATAAATTAAAGTGTGCAAAGCATAAAAAGATTGATATTACATTTAATATATTATTATCATTGTAACAACAAGTTTATTTACGATAATTATACTTTACACGTTCTAAGTTAATGATAATATATCCAATATATTTCAATAAATATGTGATTTTTTTATATTAATTTTACGTGCTTCAATATGTTAATTATTTAAATATATAATTATAAATTACACGTATCTTTTATGTAACATATTTGACAAATATTAAATATTAAAAAAAATTAATAAGAGATATTCGGAGATATTATTACGTTCTGAAATTGAAATGTAAAAGAGTAATTTATTTTACAATTGCATATCTAATTTGTTCGTACGATTAAATAAAATACTGAATATTTCGCGTTGTAATATTTAATAATTTGTACAATTAAAAATCTATTTGAATATTTAAATTTCCTTATTTTCTCGTTTGTTAATTTGATGATAAACTTAAAAGCTTGAACCGCTTGAAGCGCTTTAAAAATATTTAATTTAAAAATATAAATACTTTTAAACTTTTAATAAATTTTTTATTTCTAAAAACATATACATAAATGTTTGTTTCATTATTATTAGTTAATTTAGTTAATTAGCCTACAAGATAAATAAACCATGGGTTTTATTGCATAAACTTGGTTATAAATTATCGCCCAAATTACAGAGATCAACATTTCAATTTAAGAATTGTGAACATTTGGATCTCACAGGTCATTTCGAAATTTTAGATCTAAATTTTCGCTCTATACCCTAAAGTTTTAATTTTAGATTTTCTCAAGATCAACAACAGGATTAAAGTAAAGTTTTTTTAAATTATAGTTCTGATTTTTCGACAAATCGCGCCGCTTCATTTTTTGATGGCTTGCTGGATCTCCAGCAGGCTTTTGCCGGTCGTCTCGGGGATCAAGTACCGCACGTAGGGCACCGCTCCGAGCACGAAAAGCCCGTAGCTCCAAAAGACGATTGTTTCTCCGGCCAAATTGATGAAAGGCTGATAGCTCTTAACGAACGCGAAGGATAACAGGGCGTTGCTCGAAAAAATGCAAAGGGACGCCAGATTCTTGAGATTCGCCGGGAACATCTCGCCCACGAGGGTGCTGGGCACCGTGGACAGACCGCAGGACACGAATATATTGAAGGACAGCAATGACGCGATCGGTAACCATGTCAGGCTTACAGGGTCGAAGTTCAGAGAGAGAAGATGGAAGTGAAGACCGAGTGCGGCGAACGAAACGGTGACGCCGATGCTGGAAAGTATCAGGAGGTTCTTCCGACCGAACCTGTCCACCAGCAAGATAGTGATGAAGCCGGCGGCGACCGTGGCGAAACACAATGCCATCACCACGATCGACGGGGTGATGCTCACTTTGGTACTGATGACGATGATCTCGGTATAGGCGTTTATCGTGCTGAACGAGCTCGCCTGAACGAAGATATTTAAACCGAGCATGATGAAGATGTTCTTCAGATTCACTAGAACAGACGCGAAGATTAAATTCTCGCTTAAAAGATGTTCTGTGAAGTGATGAAGGTGTTTCTAACGAGGAGAAAGGTTTTCAATAAATGTTTTCGAATAAAAACTTTATGGTGAACGCTTCGAGATTTTAAGAAAGCGATTTTTACATCAAAGGCACAATCAAGTAATTCATTTCGCTTCTGGGTTACCTGGTAACAGAAAGGCCTTGAGCTTCATTAAAACGCTGGTGCTGGCACCGTCGACAAAGTCCTGCAGCTCCTGTATTTCGGCCTTGACGTCAGCCTCTCGTCGGAACCACTTGAGAGATGCCTCGGCCTCGTCGATATTGCCGTGAAGAGCATAATGATAGGGTGACTCAGGTATCAGGCTGAAGAGGACCATGAAGAGGATATTCGGTAGGAGGCTCACATAACCGAACATCTCCATGGACATGTAAGGGCCCATCGCATTGCCCAGGAACATACCCATTGATGCGATGTTCACGTTCAAGGATATCTGAAGGTACGCGTATTATGATGACAAAGCTTTTGCCATGTTGTTTAGTAAACTTGCAAAGTGGATTATTGATAAGAATGTTTAATTAAAACAACATAGAAGATCAAAGGTTAAAAGAGAGAAATAAAAATCAATACTTCTGTGCTTATCATAATAGTTACATTGAGCGATTAATGTCAGAAGATTTAACTTTTACGTTGTTATTGTTATGTATACACTCTTTCGGTGTTTTATACCATTAATGTTATTTTATAAGATCCAAAAATATTTTATATGTATATTATATGGATTCTTATATAATAATATTAGAAAAATATTATTTTTTTATGATGTATCTTGTAATATTGATTGCGTCGTTATTTTATTAAGTATGAGAAAAGTTGCTCTTAACATTTAATAATATTATTACATGGCAGATTATTTAACAGATTCCAAAAGATATAATTGTTATTTGTAACTAGAATATAATAATTGAATAATATTGTGTATGTATGTTTGAACGTTTTTAACTTAAAAACTATTGGACTGAATTTTTGCCACAAGTATATGAAATAGGGGTAGAATTTTCCGGGGAGTGCTATAGGGTGTATAGTTTTTCGTTATCTATTTTCTGGAAACCGATTTCTTTAATTGTTTTAATATTTAAAAAATAAAGAATTAAAAAAATCGATTTCCAGAAAAAGACGTAGTTCTACGTTAAAACTACACACTCTGTAGCACTCTCCGGAAAATTCTACCCCTATTTCTTGTGACAAAAATTTGGTCCAATAGTTTTTAAGTTAAAAACGTTCAAACATACATCATTCGAAATGTATGTTTGAACGTTTTTAACTTAAAAACTATTGGACCGAATTAGTATTGAAACCATATAAAATAGGGGTAGAATTTTCCGGGGAGTGCTATAGGGTATATAGTTTTTCGTTATCTATTTTCTGAAAACCGATTTCTTTAATTGTTTTAATATTTAAAAAATAAAGAATTAAAAAAATCGGTTTCTAGAAAATCGGTAACAAAAAAATACACACTCTGTAGCACATTTTAGAAAATTTTACCCCTATTTCATATATTTGTGGTAAAATTTCGGTCCAATAATTTTCAAGTTATTAACGTTCAAACATACACCACTCGTAAGGATTTTATATAATAGTATAGATAGATGAGAAAAGTTGCTCTTAACATTTAATAATATTATTACATGGCAGATTATTTAACAGATTCCAAAAGATATAATTGTTATTTGTAACTAGAATATAATAATTGAATAATATTAGACATAAATAATATTGAATATAAATAATAAAGAATAATATAAAAATAAAAAATAATCGACAAATAATATACAGAGAGATATTTTTATTAAGTATTATTTTAGAGTTAATGATTTCTTCAATCTTGATTTCTTGAGCTTTACTTAACAACCAATATCAATAGTTTTAATCTTTAGAACTGATAGCTGATGATTAGTATTATGTCTTAAATCACAATCTGTCGCGTTCTACCGTCCTCCTTATAATCTGTTTTAATTGTCTTGGGAGAAGATAACGAAGTTTAAATATTGAAGATATCTCAGTCGAACTGAATAGCGACCGTGACTGACCTCGTTTCCACCGTCGTGTGCTTTAATGTTTTTAATGATAGAAACCTGATATATCGATAATAAGAAGTCGGAATTACATTATAGTGTTCGTTACATCCGTTCCAAATTTCGTCAATTTAACATTTTATCCGTTCTTATGTCTAAAATTCTTAGAAAAAGTTCTTAAAAAATTGCGTAAATTTATTATAGAAAAAGAATCCGAGATATAATTTAAGAAATAATCCGGAGAAAGGAGAAAGAGTAATAAGGAGAAAGAGTCCAAGTTTGTCAAGAGGATAAAATAATAAACTATACTTCGAGAAAAAAGTAATTAAAAAAAAAAGAAAACTGGTATCATTATCAAAGAATTAATGATGATTAAAAAAAAAGTTGTAATTATAGATATCGTACAAAAGAATTTCCAGACAATACAATTATCTTGAGATTAAATAAGTAATTAAATGAGAGATAAATAAAAAAAGAATAAAGCCAAATAAAGCTTCACGTACGGAAGGATTAGTTAAATTACCAGGGAGCCTCGGATAGCAGGATTGGCGATCTCGCCGAGATACAAGGATACCGCGGGCCACATGATGCCCGATCCGATTCCGGAGCAGAATCTGGAAAGGTAGAGCCACGTGATTGACGTGGCGCAGATGTTGAGGATCCAGCTAGAGAGTAACGGCAAGCCCGATAACAGCAGCACCTTCTTTAACCCGGTGTACTCTGAAGGATTGTCGTGGCACGTATTAGAGACATGTCATCCTGAGAACAAGATCACCACAACTCAGAACTGCGGCTCTCTTTAAAAGACGAGAGACGTCGTCTTTCACTTTCGTTTACGCATTACGTTGCGCCGATAAATCATTCTGTGCGAGGAATGCGTGATTGAAGAAAGGAAGACGCTTCTTTGGGTTAGAACGAAGATACGATTAATTGTCTGGGGAAAAGGATTCGAGGATTTCAAGAAAAATCTGAGGTGTTTCAAAAAAATATGGGTCTATTATTCACAGTTTTGCAGGAATATTAGAATTATCTACTTGCGTGGTCAAGCTAGATCGGGGTCTTTGAGAAGGATTTTATTGTTTAATACTACAAGGATATAAAGATTCACATCTGAGTTTCAAGGACGTGAGTCCGAGGGTAGGGTGGCTCCAAATACTTTTAATAGTTTCACTTTTTCTTGATTTTCTATCTTATTTTTTACTGTTGAGACATAAAAGATTTACTTCGAATTTTCGACTATTGCTGAGTCGTGGTTGGCTTGTTCTTAGGTCGCAAATTGTTGCTCGTTTTCAATCGGAAGAAGATTCAAACCGCGTCGAGGTCAAACGATTGATCAATCGAGAAAAATTTACTGGACAATGTAAAAAGAAGTGAATACAGAAAGAATTGTATTTCTTTCTCTCTTAGTACATCCCATAATTTAATAATATTTTAAGATTAGAAGTAGGAAGAATAGAATATTGCACACTGATAAGAGAACGAGATTTACTTAATGGAAAACATTATTATTTATGTGTCAATAACATGTAAAATAAATTATAGAATGTTGAAATCACGGTTAAATATATATTACGTTTTAATTGGCATATTATAATTATAATTTATGACCTATAAATATAATATATTATATATGTATGTTAATACAAACATATAGTTGACTTATGCTGGGGTGTAATAGAAAGAATTCAAACGACGGATTTGATCGATTTAAAGAAATTTATCTCGATAAATCTTTTTAAACTTGTGATTAATGAATCTTATGAGGACGTGTATGTTTCTTTAGCAAAACGATGTCCCTCACCTTGACAAAAAGCACCGAGCAGCGCACCAATTACACGACCAAGGCTTAAAAGGGACGCGATCCAAGATGCCTCGATGTCGGTCAGCTTCAAGGGAACGTCTGCTGTCGTTGATGTTAATTGCGCTAAATATGGCGATGCCCAGCCGTTGGCCAGACCAGAAACGATGGTTTCTAGACTGACTGTTGGGGAAAAACGAGACGTAAGCGTTCGAGCTGTCATTAATGAATAATATAGTAACAACAGCTCACGGAAAGAATTGCTGAAGTACCTAAAAATTTAGATACAGATTTGACTTAGAAAATAATTTTATTGGGTCATCAAAATAATTATATAGAACGCTCAAGCTGATTGATAGAATGCCAAATTTTTGGTAGTATTATTATCATGTTTGAGCATCCCTATAATAATTATTTTGACGGTCCAACAAAATTATTTTCAAATCTGTATGTAGCTAAATTTTCAAATATTTAATTTAAATATTCAAATTTCAGTAAAACTTCTTTCCGTGCGCTTTTACGAAAAAGTGATATTTACATAATGTGTTTTTTTCCTCGAAAGTTAACAGTTTTAAACGAGAAAATTGGATTTTGCTTTTAACATTAAAACTAACAGAACGTAACAGTAATGATAATAATAATAATAACAACAACGTCTGTCTAATTTTGAATTAATTAATTTAACACAAAATATTAAGCTATCGTTGTATTCTACATTAATAAAATAATTTTATCTACCAAATGCACACGTAATTTTAATTAAAATATTTTACTGAATAGCTGTGTACTTACTTGCGAAAGCAGTCAGCCATTGTGGCCAAACAGTGATTTTCCTGCCTGCGGGAACCTCTGGATCCTTGGTGCAGGACATCTTTCCTCAAGATGTGCAGAATGTAAGTCGCATATTACGCGTCTGGATAGAATTGCACTGACCCATGCAGGTTCGAGATCCTCAGTTTCCAACGAGGAAGAAAAGAGGTGAACGCATTTACATTCCGATAAGGATATGACTTATTTATGGCGTCATCACGCGTCATGTGATTTGATAATTTATTCCGTAAATCCCATTTGACGAAACGCCTATTTGCACACTGGTAGCGATCTATAAAAAACGAACGTCAGTACCGATTTATCGTTATACAGATTTAAATGTTCAAACTCGACGATCTCTAAGAGAAAATGATAAGAATCGCGTTGCGTACCAAACGTCTCGAATTAAAAAAAAATCTCAAGTTCGAATACGTCTCGACGACGTCTCGAGAGTTTAAGTTTTCAAGCATTCAGAGTGCTCAGAGGGCAAAGCTTCAAAAACTTTTAAAAAGATTACGTATTCGAAGCTTCGAAGATTAAATATAAATTTTGAGTTTGACTCAAATTTTAATTTAAATTTTTCGAGAACCAGAGAGAATTCTCAGAATTTGAATATTATAGATACATATTATAAAGAATATTTTATTTATATAAGCAATTCACATTTTATTATTTATATAATACGTTTGTAATAATTATATTTAATACTTGAAAGAATCGGGGCATTTTACGTACAAAGACAGCACTGACTTTCGGTTTTGGGAAGATTCCAGGTAGCGCGCAAATATTGGATGAAAATAGTGGTAATTGACGACGGTTACATTCTTATCGCGAAAACATGTCATGCGCCTCTAGTTATTAAAAATACCGAAGTTCCGGCGGTCTTCGTAAATTTATTGCCTTAACGTGAAAATAATCACATGAGCATTTTATCTTCTCTAGCATATTTTTGTTTAAAAAAATCTCGCCAGAAATCTATCATGTAATATTCTATTTAAAAATAGAATATTATTTTTAAATAATATAATAATTGCGATTATTTATGACTTTATGGAATGTAATTTTTATATAAATTATATAAGAAATTTTGTTAAATTTTTTAATGGAAGTCTTTATCTGCAGAATATTGTATATATATAAAAAAGCTAAATATCATTTCACTGATTTTCTAACCAAGTTAAAAGTCAATCTTTTTTTAGTAAAAATATCCAGGTTAATAATTTTTCAGTTATAAATCAACTAAGAAGAAAGAACTTTTTACGAATAAAAATTTAACTAATTTCAGACGGAGCTTAGTAGAATTTAATAGAATTTTAAAAGAATTTTAATATAATTTAAATAAAATTTTAATTCCTAGTTTAATTATAGAATGTGTAATACTAAACTTTGTGAAATATATATGTACCTATTTTTTTCAATCAGTTTTTTTTCTTCTAGAGATTAATTTTTAGTATTTGAGGACAATATGTTATAATTTATTCAATATTTTCTGAGAAAAAGTAAGAAGAAACTTAAAACCAAAGATATTTAAAAACGAAAGAAGCACATTAAAATTACTGTGACGTGAGCTTTATTCATTTTTTTGATACTGGGGTGTAAAAATCACCCCAGGCGCTCCTGGCTTAAACGTTCCTCTTTTTCCATTATTACATAATTAATAAATGTTACATTTTATTACATATAATGTCCTCGCTCGTTATTTCCTTTTTTTTATCTTTATATTACTTTACGCTCACGAGCTTTTAACACTATCATTACTTTATTTTATTTGAGAATATGGACACCATGAAGGATAGGAACTACTCTTTCGCGAAATTTGGCAGTTGGTAGCTATTTCTTAAATGCTCGAATTCGAACGTACCTCGCGTTTCGCGCATGATAAATTTTTTCACTGATTTAAATGTAATTTAATACCGACATGCGACGCTTCCGGTTTGAGGGGAATATCACATACGCCGGGGAATATCGCCGGACGCCGGATCGGATGGTCTGGAAATAAATAGAAGTGACATATGTCGACCGTTCGTTAACAAAACGTCTGTCACGTCACGTATATGCGCTCAAAAATGTGTTCTCATTAACCATTAACTTGAATTCGGTCGCGTCGGCTGTTTTTAAATTTCCGGTCATTAACGAAACGTTGCGCGGCTATACGAAATCGTGACCGATTCCGGAACGAATGACGTCGCGACGCTTTTAATTGTAAGTACAATCGTAAATTACTCTGTTTTTTGTTTATTTTTTAATATTTGTCAGCCGCGTAATATAAATTCGTCGTTTGTATATCGGTGATTTCCTTGAACGTGTATCTCGCGAGATTTATTCGATCGGAATTCATCGCACGAGCAGTCTGCATAGCAACGACTATATTTTTGCGTTCCGCGATCATTTATCTTCATTTAAGCTCGTATATATTTATTCACTTATATTTATATACGTGTTTCAGACGATCTATACTTTTCTGACAAAAACTTTATTTGTAATTCTATCTATATATACGAACAGAAAGGCATATTCAATTACGAATAGAATTCTATAAGGGTGGTCCAAATAAAACACGGACCAGCTGTTTTAGTGAAGTGTGTAATTTAAGACAGCATAAGAATATATTACGTTGTTGCTGATTGTGTATATACTTATAGATACATATATACTTATATGTATAGGCACTACTAACCTTTAAACATTTGTCCTGTTTTCAGTGATTTCGTTATTATTCGACGCAGCAACCTGAGTCTATGTTTCATGTGAACGATCTTTTGTTTGTTACCTTAAATTTCAACATAATTTTAAATGGTTTTTATATGAGAGAATGAAACGCGAGACTGTATTTGTTATTCAAAGTGCGGAAAGTGCAACATAAAAAAGAGGTCTGTTTTCTATTGCTGAACTGGCTAGTTCAGGAGTTTATCTTTGTCCTTCTAATGTGAAGTAAAAAAAGATAAAACACACGCCGTAGGATATAATAACATGCTGTAGGATTTTTAGCACTCGGGTGATGTTTCTGCACGCAGCTCTGCGCAAACGAATGGCACACCCCTTGTTTTCCTTCCACCATGGTCGTGAGCAGGTAGCACGTGAAGTCGGTTAATAATTTTCGGATTCACTCTCGTTTCAGATTTGACTGTTGACGCTTTTTTCCGAGCCGTCGAGCTGTATCGTAACTTCGCGCACTCGTACTTTCTTCACATTGCATCGTAAGAAAATGCCGGTCACAATTAATAGCGGGAGCGTCGTAGAGTGCTGCGCGATTATAATTAATCGTGTTTCTCCGAGTAGTGAGTGTTACAAAGGAGCAACAACGATGGAACAATAAAGGAGAGGGAGGCCTCGAAGGTGTCAAATAATGCAGACGGAGCAACTACTGAGGTAAATTAGTAATTTATTATTTTTATATACGATAAAATATGTGTATATCTATATGTATAATTGTTACATATGTACAATTTTATATTTAATAATTTTTATATTTTATATTATGTAAGAGTCACATATAATTTGTCGCTTTGAGTATTTTACACATACACATACACACGCGCGCGCGCGCTCAAGGAATTAAATTAAGTATATTCTACGAAATTGATAGGATGTGCAATATTTTCCAACTTATTATAAGGGGAATATAAAAGAAACTTTTATTTAGAAAAGCATAACAGCATCTAAGTATAATTAAAACTTTCTGCATTACAATCGTGCCTAGTTTACAAACACGGCAAAACATAATATCACAATGTAATCGAACTTTTCGAAATACGTATTATTCGAACCTTTTGTATCTCGAAACGTGATAAAAAGCAATGCAACAAAGTATATTAAATTGATAAACAATTGAAAAAATTCAATACGTATATGTATCTCAATATTATTACGTTATATTAGTATAGGAACATATTGTTTTTTGAAAGGAAGAAAAAATAAAATAAATGGAAAAAGAAATAATTAAATTGATTATTTAAGCGTGCGTACACCCACACACACATGCACACTTTAATACACATATCGATGTTAAATTCGGTGTTAAATTGGATAACGAATAAGTGACTTTTATCCTTTTTTTTCTTTTATTGTACTTTCGTATTTGTACTTTCGTATGTTCGTGAAAGCGATATATTTTACACGATTTATAAGTCGCGTTTTTCATATTTTAAAATGGATTTCTATTTATAATTTTATATGCAGCATACATTTTTTTAGATACATATGTATTTTATTGATTTTACATGCAAACACTCGCGAAACTGATCAAATCGTAGCATTGTTATGAATTTCTTTTAAAAATTCATGAACGAAAATATCTGGTAACAAGATCATACATAATTGTTCATTTATATGTTATGTTGATATTGAAAAGTTGTCTTTTTCGAAACAATTAATTATAGATAACTGCGTTGTATGATACATTCTATCAGTTTTCTGAGTAGCTGTATATGGGGCATTCCACGCCAATTCGCAAGGGGTCAAACTTCGACCTTTTTATTTTTGATGGCCGCTCGTTTTTTAACAGGTTTTTACGAGTATTAGACTTCTGTTAAATCGTTTCTATAATAAATGTAGCGTTTCCGAAATAGA
>NW_020227540.1:0-8047 GCF_003070985.1 Temnothorax curvispinosus
TGTAATGAAAATCGAGAAAAAATATACTTTATATGCTATGAAACGAATCAATATGAAATGTAAGTGGTGCAATATAATGATTATAAGAGCTTGCGAATTTTTATTAGTACGGAAACTGACCACTGCTCATAAAAATTGTTTCACTTTATTATACCAGTAATACCGGAAGAAAATGCGAGCACCAGTAATGACTTCTTTGCCGATGTTTCGGAGGGATGGAGTTGGGTCAACATGCGTACTGAAATTGTACAATGTACGCTGTTTACATACGCAATCATGAAGGTCGAAAACGGCGAGCATTGTCCAGTAGCACAAAAAAGTGTTACACTTGACATCGACGGAATATTAAAATATTTTGTTTATGGTCGTCACGTTTATCCACAAGATAAGAATCTCGAACGTGTTCTAAAGAAAAAAGAAATGCTTAAGGACATACTAGAAAAATTCAAAGGAATGAACGTCTGCAGTGGCCTAGGTGACATTAGTATCTATTTTATAGTAGTCAATGGGGCATATCAAGATAACATCGACAAGTGGAGAAGTAAAGGCTGTTCTCTACTCTCGAAGAAGAAAAGATGCGATTCCTGCATGAAGTAGAGGAAATGCATATTGCAACAAGAGGCACGGCTGAAGATTCGTCTGACGATGAATCGGATTCGTAACATTTCAAACCCCATTGATCGACGTAAATTATTAGCGATGCGGATGAAAATTAGACGTGAAAGGCGTCAGAAACTTCGAGCTAAGGATCACGTAAAAGATCTCATTACGTGTATGAAAGCACAAGAAGCACAAATGGCAAGCATGCAAGATACGGCTGTGGATAAAAAATTAGCTGAGTTAGACAGCATCTCAAAGTCTCAAAAACTAGTAGTTCAGGAAATCATCGCCGCGGCAAGGAAAAAGGACGCCAAAGGTCGACGTTACTCCGATGACTGGATTATGTTGTGCATGCTTTTGAACATCCGATCGCCAAGAGATTACGAATTTTTGCGCAAAAACAATATTCTGCCACTTCCGTGCACAAGGACAATACGCAGTTATTTTTCCTTAATTAACGCGAAGTGTGGCTTCGATGAAGAATTTGCGAAACTCCTCGAGAAACATGTTGCATCGAAAACTCAATTGCAGCGTCACGGGGTTTTACTGCTCGATGAAATAAACTTCAGGAAGTCTGTGGCAGTTTGTTCCAGAAATTTAACTTACCTGGGCTTAACCGACTTTGGTGATGATGGGCAACAATCCACAGACATAAACGAGCAGGCAACACACAATCTTGTCCTCATGTTCCAGCCACTTGCTGATGTATATACACAGCCAATTGCAGTGTTTGTTTCTAAAAATCCCGTAAAAGGAGAAGAACTCGCGAAAATTGTCGTTAAAGCTATTCCCTATTTGGAACAATGCGGAGCGATAATCCACGGAGTTATTGCCGACAGTGCTGCAACAAACGCGAAAATGTGGTCGCTTTTGGGTGTCAGAGGGACGATAGAAAATACCAAAACGTGGTTCACTCACCCTTTGGACGACAATCGGAAAGTATTCGTCTTTTCCGATATCTGCTACGTCATCAAGAACATCCGAAACCGGTTGTACAACAAGAGAAAATTGCGGGTAAGTTGTAAGATGATAATCTGTAGTTTTATGCTTACTAGCGACAATAATGAGAAAGATATTAAAGGGCATCTGCATATATACCATTCCTACAAAATAAAATAACAAGTTGAGGAAATAATTACAATAAAAAAATATATAATTACAATAAAAAAATTGAAAGGTAACGTGTCAAAAAAACAAAAATTTAATTGATATATACTTTTCTTAAAATTTTAAAGAATCTGGGCTGCAATCACGTAACTTTTCTTGTAAGATAGAAACGTAAAAAGTGAAAGGTTTCATGTAACTATCTTTTTCTATTAGTGTCGAATAGAAAAAAATAATCACATGAAATTTTTCACTTTTTACGTTTCCACTCTAAGGATAAAGTTACATAATAGCTACCCTGACAATTAAAAAAATTATATAGAAATACATACATACCTTAGTTGGAATCCTGGAGACACCTGAAAAAAAGTGTAATTAAAAATGAATACATATCTTTCTTTAAATCCCGGAGATCCTAAAAAATATGTGTTGCATGAAAATAAATATATACCTACCTTCTTAGGAAACCCATAATACCTGAAAAAAAAAGATAAAAACTTAAAAAAATATTCGACATACATATCTACCACTATATTCTGGAAAAGCGGAAAGAAAATATCAAAGGCTTTATCATTGTTGATAATTTCGTTCCACTAAGAATAGAATTTTCACTTATCCGTGCTTATCTTACTTCACTTATGTTATTAAAAAATAAGAAAAAAATATTAACGCCACGAAAGCCGGATTTTGGGGCTCTGTAATTTTATTTATGAACCTGAAAGACTTAAAAGAATTGAAAGGTGATGCCCACCATTATTCATAATGTAAGTTACATACAATACGTAGGTCAATAAATAGTTGGCATTATTCTCTAGGTAAAATCTACAGATGACTACGTTTGTTGGAAGTATTTCCAAACGTTGTTTAATCTGGATAAGAATCATCCAGGAGATGCACGAGTATGTCCAAAAATAACGAATAGACATATTGTGCTGGACAACACATCGAAAATGCGAGTCAGACTGGCTACTCAGGTACATTTGTGTGTAACAAAAAATATGGTACTTATTCAGGCCGTTTTAAATTTTATGAATTAGTCAAAAACTTTTTATTATGTTACAGATATTCAGCAACTCCATAGCTGATGGGCTCGCGTTTTATTTGTTACGCGGGTGCGAAGAACTCAGCGGGTGTGAAGAAACAATTTCCTTTTGTAAACGCATGAACGGCATGTTTGACGCAATGAATCGCAAATTGCCAAATCAAGGGCTCACGCCGCATTGTAATGACTTTAAGGTACAAAAATAACTTAGGTCGCATAATTAAGAATAAAATAGCGATAATACTACATACAATTTTTTAATTATTACGTAATTCTTAGGTTCTAGAAGATACATTGCGGTGGTTGAATGAATGGGAATTGGCAGTGTCGGAAAAAGATATCACAGCAGAAGAATTTTTTACTGTCGAAACTTCACGAGGATTAAAAATATCTCTTCGATCGACAATGGACCTTTGCGCTTATCTGATTGACAAATTCGATTTCAAGTACCTGCTGACTGGAAAAGTTAATCAGGATAACTTAGAGGTAATGTATATTTTTCTTATTTAATGATATGTTTATTGTATTACCAATAAATTTTACATGTACTTACCTGTTCTACAATGAACAACTACTTGCCTCTTTTAGAAATTCTTTGGCACTATACGCCAATGCGCGGGATGCAACGATCATCCAAATTGCCCAACATTTTTACAATTGTATAAATTGCTATCGGTGTATAGCGTGATTAAGCTTCCAAAATATGGTAATTGCACGGTTTCGTCTGATACGAGACCGGCGACGTTGATCTCTATTAGTGAAATCAAAGCAATTTACGGCAACAAACGTGAGGGCAAAAATGCGGAATATGTGCGAAAAATAAAGGAAAAACTCGACCTTGTATTGCAACATGACGATTGGGAGGCGGAAGATGTCATTAATCCTCATTCTGAACATGATTATGCCCTTTCCCTTATCCTCGATTGTATTATCTACTTCGTAACAAGTAAGTTTTGTAAGCGAAACGTAAGCACTTTATTCATTAGTCAACTATATGACAGTCATTTATCGCTACGCAATATTACGTGCTTTGACCCTAACTCAATAATATCATCGTTTCTTACCTTGCAATATTTTCTTGATTGCAGCCAAACACTGTCCATTTCAACTTCGGAATACCTGTAAAAAATAAAATAAAATGGCAAAAATTGAAGGATTGATTTATATTTTCTCTCGTATCTAAGTATACTTAATTTTAAAAACAAAAATACCTGCAAGAATTTTAAAAATAAAATAAAAAAAGATAAAATGAAAGAGTTGATTTTTATTCGTTATACTTACCTTGAATTGACAACCTGGAATACCCACAAAAATAAAAGAAAAAGGATAAAAATAAACATATAAAAAGATATTTTTATTTGTTCTTAATTTTCAGAATAAAAACTCGTATTTATTTTATACACATATTTTATTAATTTATAGTCTTAAATTATTTAAAGCATTATTATTTATCACATTGCTTTGTGAAAGGATTAAAAAAAAACTTAAGGACACGGAGATTCGAACCCATAATGTCGAGACTACGAAGTTGACACAAAACCACTCCGCCAAATTTCACATGACGGATGTCCCTCCCGACCTCCGGCGTCCTTCGCCACAACGTGAACATCGATCACAACGACTCTAGTGGTTATTAGAGAACTTAAAAGGAGAAGACTAATAGCGTTTTTCATTGGCAGAACATGTGCGCACTCAGTGCACATTAAAGCCGTTGTACACTGATTTAATCTCTAATATTTAAAGTAAAATGCAAATATTTCGACTGATAAAATACCCAGTACATATTTTACCAAATAGTGCAATAAAGAATATTGAGGATTTCATGATTTAACCCGTTTATATTAAACATACACTTTACGTTGGTTTGTGTACGACGGCTTTAATGTGCACTGAATGCGCACCAGCTCAGCCAATGAAAAACGCTATAAGTAGAAGCACGAAAATAAGCTATTTTTGAACAATTTTTTTAAAGGTAATAAAATAATCGCATCAATTTCAACTTTTGGCATACTTTAATTATAAGTCAAACACTGAAAAAAAATTTTTTTACAAAAGAAAATGGCGGCGTTACAGACTTCACAATTTGGCGTCTTTTGCGCAAGGTGGAAAAAGGCTGCCATCGTCACGTTTTTGTAGCGGTCTGAAACAAAAAACCAAAAAATTTTTCAATTACTTATGAGTTTAGGCAAAGGATATACTTATAAGATTATAAAAAAGTGCAAAATTAAAAATTTGGTAAGCAGTTTGATCAAAAAATTAAATTTTGCAAAGGACCCCGCACACACACACAAATCGGTAGAACGGCTTTTTCACGTGGTTTTGTGCGGGGTCCTTTAATTTTTTGATTAAAATGCTTACCAAATTTTGCAAATTTAATTTTTATAGGAAAAATAAGGAAACCTAAATTAATTGATTAAATAAATGAATTAAAACATAAAAATTATTTAATGTTTCAGCGACAATTGTCGACGACGTGCGTCAATTATGGATAATTTAACACAAACATATTACGACTGGTACTGCAATTATATAAATTGTGTGAATAATCATAGAAGAAAATTACAGAAAGCAATAACGCTTGTAATGCCTGTAATAATTAAACATTTACAAGAAAAAAAACAAAAACCATATAAAAAGAAACGATATTGGGAGTCTCCAATAGTAAAGAGTCGTCGCGTACATGGTAATTATGCTTCGTTGTTTCCTTTGCTGCTCACGAATAGAGAATTGTTTACTAGTTACTTCAGAATGTCAGCAGCACATTTTGAAGTATTGGTTCAGTTAGTTGGGCCTAGCACTGAAAGAACACGTGAAACCATAGCACGCCGACCTATATCTGTTGGCGAGCGATTGGCTTTGACACTAAGGTACAGCAAATAATTGTAAGATTTTAATTATAATTTAATGTACATGTCAGTTTGCGATGTATTTGTTTTCTTTTCAGATATGTTGTTTCTGGAGACAGTATGGTTTCATTGTTTTCCCAATTTCGAATGGGAAAATCTACTGTTTTTAATATAATTTTCGAAACATGTACAGCATTATGGAATAAATTACGAGCATCTGTTTTAGAATTGCCAACAACTGAAGATTGGAAAGGAATTGGAAGAGGATTTGAATCTCAGTGGAATTTTCCTAATTGTATTGGTGCAATCGATGGAAAACACATTCCCATACAAGTAAAAGTTTCGTGACTTAAAAAAAGAAACAAAAAAAATATCTTGTTCTATTTTCTTTTGTAGGCTTCCGCGGGTGCTGGTTCTGAATATTATAATTACAAAGGATTTCATAGTAAAGTGTTATTGGCTATATGTGATTATCGTTACGCATTTACGATGTTGGATATTGAAGCTACTGGGCGCCAGAGCGACGGTGGTATTTTCTCACGATCGAAAATGAGAAAATATTTTGAAGAAGACAGAATGGGAGTGCCAAATCCGGTATCTGTATTGGACAGCGATAATGTTTTTCACTTTGTTGCAGTTGGAGATCAAGCATTTTCCTTGACAACATATTTAATGACACCTTATCCTGAAAATAACAAATTGTCACTTGATCAAAGAATTTTCAACTACCGTTTATCGAGAGCTCGAAGAATTATTGAAAATACATTTGGAATTTTTACTGCAAAATGAAGAATACTTCGAAGAACAATAGGCGCAAATATAGAAACAATTGAAGCTATTGTAAAAGCAACGATATGTCTCCATAATTATTTAATAAAAAAGGAAGAGTCGACATATTTTTGCAAGTCAATGGTAGATAGAGAAACAAGAAATGGAGATGTAATTCCAAGTATTTGAAATGATACATCTGAAAATAATTTATTTCAAAATTTAAATCAACCAAATCAAGCAGTATTAAGTCGAGAAGCTTTACAAGTACAAAAAAAATTCACAAAGTTTTTCCAATGAAAAAGTAGTACCTTGGCAATTTCGCCAAATTTATCGTTAATAATACAATTGACTAAATTAAAGAAAATAAATTTTTTCACACACATTTTTTTATTTTTAAAGAAACAATTTTTATTTGTTAGAAATTTGTAATAACATTTTGTTGAAAATAAAATAAAATAAATAAACATGTATTGAAATATAATAAACTGCGTACACTGCGTGTCAATGATTCTTTTCCTGAGGTAATAGGGGAACATATAGAAATTCTAGTAATAGACTAATAGAAATAACCATAATAGCGTCTCTAGATTTATGTGTCTCCCCCTTACCTCGGAAAAGGAATCATTGACGCGCAGACCGCGCAGTATACATAATTCTTTTTAATATTTTTGTGCGATTATTTTTTGCTTTATGTACAGTTTTGTGGATACTGAAGAGCACATTGTCGAGATCAGCATCGGGTATACTCAGCATCAAGGACTCCATTAATTGTAGAAAATCTCGAATTGTTTTTCTTTCAAAGTCAATTTTGACTGCGGAGTGTTTTGTGGTAAAGGAGCGAGGAATGGAGGTGGAATTATTGATGGTGCCTTTGCCAATTCGTTTAGAGCTGACGCTATTTTTTCGATGCTGTTATCGTTTTTGTTGGTTCTTCCTCTTCTAATTTTTTCATTACTTCTATTAGACGGAGAGCTGGCTACATAAAAATGCAAGGTATAAGGTACATGAAATATTTATAGCTAGAGAAGTTTCATTAGCACTCCCCCCTTATGAAAATGTGCCCTTGAGTGCTCAATGGCGGTCAGTGGGAATGTATAGTTGCCCTACAGTTGCAATGCGAATTATATGGAAAAGTTAATGAAAAATATTGAGTGGCAATAAAATGAATGGAAACGCAATGGCAAGATTCGAATGACAACTTTTTCCATACAGGCGTAATGGAAACTGCTAATGGCTTATGAAGGTTAAAACTTGTGTATGGAACTTGCAATGCGAATTATATGGAAAAGTTAATGGAAAATATTGAGTGGCAATAAGATGAATGGAAACACAATGGCAAGATTCGAATAACAACCTTTTCCATACAGGCGTAATGGAAACTGCCAATAACTCATGAAGGATTTTGTATAGAATTTTTCTACCTTCAGCCAATGTTGTTCAGTGTGAATTGTAATGGAAATTTGTCAATGGTAAATGTAGCGGTTCGCGCTACCAGTGGCACATGCATCATCATCACGCCAGCGCGGTAACTGTATTACCGGCAGTTTGCAGCGACGCCGCTAGGCGTCGCATCGTTCATGCATTCTCTCAAATTCAAGGTTCGGCACGGACTGGTATATGTATGAGACCCCCTACGAGACACCGAGGCAGATATTTTCAGGCGCTAGTCGCCTAAGGCAAGAGC
>NW_020227541.1:0-2514 GCF_003070985.1 Temnothorax curvispinosus
TATAGAACATCATTATGAACATACTTTGACCACGATTCCGAAATTTCAGTAATGTTGAAATGGGACGAGTGCCATATAACGTTGCAAATAACATTGCGCTAAGGTTTTTCTATCATTCCTGTAATGTTGTTGAGATAAAAATTTAAACGTACTATCAACTTTATTACAATATTATATTAAGATTACCGTAATATTAATTCTAACATTTATTTAAAGTTCTTATTGATGTTTTATTTCTATTACTACAGGCAACATGTTTTCAATAAATATGCAATAGTAATAAAATACCTTAATATTTATTGTCTAATTAATATTTAGATTGCTTTTATAGACCAGGCTTGGACAACTTCGAGCTCCAGAACCACGACACTTCTTTTCTATCCACGGAAAGTAGGGGAGTGTCGTGGCTCCGGAGCTCGAAGTTGCCCAGGCAGCTGTTATATACTAATTTGCATTGGGGAATAATTTACTAATTATCATAAAAAAGTTTTATTTATATAAAAATAATATATATATATGCCATATATTACAATTTTTAGTTTATCACAATAATATCTTTGGTGAAAATCACTGATCCTAGCGGAAGGTTTTGGGATAAAACTCATCTTTCAAATAAAAAAATTTGTTACTATAATAATCACTCGCGCGGAGCCACGCAAGTAATGCTGCGTTCCCACTACACGCGTCGCGCGTCGCGTCACGACGCCGCGTCATGAGTTATCCAATCAAAACGTTTCATTTTATGACGTCATTTCCGACAAGATCTTGCGTCGGAAATGACGTCATAAAATGAAACGTTTTAAGCTACGGTCAACGTGACGCTACAAATGCTTCGAAGCATTCCTCTTCTCTTTTCTTTCGATGAAGAAAGAAGGAGAAGAAAAACGCTCCAAAGCATTTGTAGCGTCACGTTGACCGTAGCCATAATTGGATAACTCATGACGCGGCGTCGTGACGCGACGCGCGACGCGTATAGTGGGAAGTGGGAACACAGCTTAAGATAAATTTATCACTTTCTGAAAAATAAAAGTAGAATTAAATTAGTGAAAAAGTTACTTGTAAATTATAACGCGGCAAACTATAATGATTTTATTTTATGGAGAGTATGTACCGAAATACATTACATTACCTTTTTAATGTTTTTTTCTTTCCTTACGGACGTTTGCGAATCTGAACCACTCCATTACAAGTGTTCAAAATCTTTTTCTGTATTCCGAGGGAATAATGCTCTAAAAGCTTCTAGAATAAGAAAAATTCAATATAGTTTATTGTTAGATGAAAGAAATAAATAATGTTAACAGCAATTAAAACTTATGATAATTATTGAAATAACACAAAAGTTTCCGGAATAGTTTACATATATACTAAATCGATCAAAAGTATTAATTTATAGATATATATATTATTTTTCTTTTATTTTGTAAGAATTTTTAACGTGTATGTGTGTCCTGCTTTTTAACGATGATTGCCACAAAAAATAGGAGACAATTTTAATAAATTCTGAGACATAAGACATAGCATTTTAAGGAGATCCTGCAGTGACTGGCGAACTTCCTCGATGTCGATAATGTCAATCTTTCTAATTTTGTTTTCCCTATATCTGTCTTTGTCTAACGAAATGACATCTGTCCTTTTTTCGATTGCTCGCCATCTTACGCAAGATCCGGCAACTACTGTTGCTGCTCTTCTTGTCATCCTGCATCCGTATTTGCATTACTAAAATAATTATTAGACGGATCTTTTTTTGTACGCATTAAATCTTACTTCTACTTACACGATATTATTCCTACATGTTTTCCCAAGGGTGGATGATAAACATTATGTACGTATAAACAGTAGAATTTTTGTTTTAAGCAAATATTGTCGTCAGGTGACAGCTGTGTATGCGTGCCCCAATAAGTAATATTTTTAATTTTTTGGTGCTTCTGATATAAAATCGCGTTTTGCACCCTAGATTTTTGTGCGGACTTTAATTCTGTAAAAGATTTTTGCAATTCTATAAAGCCAATTAAAATAAGATCCATCTATTAACGATAATATCAGTAAATCATACGGCTGCAGGATCCCCTTAATACTGCAATTGTAATATATACATCTCTTAAAAAATTACTTACTTTTAATGCTCAGAATTGTGTGCGTATCTCCAATTTTATAATTATTTTTTTGGCCAGTCCATGAACACATGGAGGCTGTCATCAGAAAATGTAGCACTCAAACTTCTTCTAATAAAATCCTTTTCATGTTTCCCTCCAATTAACATAACCTTGTTCACCTGAAAAATTACGTTTGCATTGCACAAATAATATTTCTGTAACATATCAAACGCAACATTGCATTTAAAATATTTCTGAAAAATTTCTGAAGGATTGCGTAGGTAATGAAAAATTGAATTGCAGGCAGTCAATTTCTACAATATTGCAGAAGAAATATTACAGATGTAAAGGCTGATTTATAGAGGCCGTAACAATTGATTTAAGCCGTAATCTTTAAGAAATTGACCAATTACAGTCGAAT
>NW_020227542.1:0-4778 GCF_003070985.1 Temnothorax curvispinosus
TTAAGTTTTTCTATGGGTGCGTTCGTTTATGCAGCGATTAGCACGTCTACTGCGTTTCTCATCTGCGAGTCACATGACACAATTTACCGAACGAGTGTCTGCGTGAATTGGATGCTCAAGATTGTAATTGGAGTGCGTGTATAAGTAAAAAAATGTCAAATAAACATGAATTATTATTTGAATAAAATATAATAAAATTTTAAAATAGGAACACAATACAGAAACACAAATCATATTTTGAAAATATTTGTCTTTTATTTAAAGAGGTTATGTATATTAATTTTGATTGTATATATTGTAAGATATTAATTTTTTTTTAATATCTTTAAGCAAATTTTATTTAAAAATTTCAATTTTCAGAAATGGCGGATGGATTTAGAATGGACAATTTAATTTTTTATAACATTATTGATCAAGCTATGGATCTCATTAATAGCTCAGATTCTGACTCATTATCAGAAGATAGTTCTGATGAAGAGCTGCTGTTATTGGATGATGTTAATATTGTTTATTTAATTTATTAATTTAATTTATTAATTTTAACATTTTAAATATATACACGCATACATTACATCCATTTTTTGTCTACATGCAGGAGCAGGAACGTATAAAAGTGCAGAAAGTAAACAATTATTTTCATACAATTTCTGTAATGCATGACAAAACATTTCAGTCACATTTTCGCCTTACGAGAGGTTCTTTCGAAGTAAGTATATATACGTTAGAAACATTGTAATTTAAAATTAAATTATAATAATATAATTTTAAAATAATAATTTAATAATAATAGTAATAATATTGATAACAATAACACACTAAATATGAATGATATATATTTTTAATATATGTTATTAATATATTTTATTAATGCAATTAATAATATATATATATATATACATTATATGTGTATATAAATATATGTAATAAATATATATAAATTATATATGTATATATTTATTATATATTATATAATTAATATATTTATAATTTAATAATAAATAATATTAATTAATTAATAATTTAATATTAATTTAATAATATTAGGTTGTCAGAAGAGCAGTTGGTCCTATTCTTGAGTCTAATAATAATAATAATAATGGAGGTCATCCTAATGTACCTTTGGAAAAAGCAATATTGTCAACTGTGTGGTTACTAGGAAATCAAGATTCTTTTCGAGAAGTTAGTAATTTATTTAATTTAAGCCCAAGTACTGTACATAAATTATTTTACGATGTATGCGGTGCTTTGTGTAATATGATAAATGAACACCTACACTGGCCAAATCAAGCAGAATTCCAAAATATAAGACGAGAGTTTAACGAGTTCAGAGGACCAAATGGTTTCCCAGACGTGATATGTGCGGTTGATGGAATGCATATAGAAATTCCAGCTCCAAAAGATGATGCTATGAGTTATTATAATCGAAAAGGATTCCATTCGATTCTTTTACAAGGAATGTGCGATGCAAAATGTAAATTTATTGACATTTTTGTTGGATGGCCCGGTGCAACTCATGATGCTCGAATGTGGAGAGAAAGTCCAATTGGTCAGGCACTTGCAGAAAATCCAACACTTATACCAGAAGGAGCTCATATTTTAGGAGATTCTGCATACACTTTAACCCCTTATTTATTAACACCATTCCGTGATAATGGGCATTTGTCTCAAAGGCAAAAGTTTTACAATAAAAAATTAAGTTCAAAGAGAATTGTCATTGAGCAAGCATTTGGAAGACTAAGATGTAGATTTAGAAGATTAAAATATTTAAATATGTCTCTCATGAACGAAATGAAAATAGTTGTTATTGCTGCTTGTGTTCTGCATAATATTTGTATCCGATGTAATGATGAAATAGATTTAAGTGACGACGAACCTGAAAATGATGAGAACCGGAATGAAGACAATGCCATTTGTGAAGCGGGTAATGATAAAAGAAATAGAATTGCTGATATTCTGTGGACAAATAGAAGATATGAATAAATTATATTTATTAATTTTATAACATTTCGTAAGTATGTAACAGGTACATTATAAGTATTGTCAATAAAGTGAAGTATTTTCAACAAAATACATTAGTATATATATTTTCAATATATGACAACATATTTAACAGTCATAAGTACGAATCTCTTAACATAAAATATAAAGATGTCTTAATATTATAAGAACATACTCAAACACCACGTCCTAAATCAGGACATAAAATGTCATTACGATAACTTTTGGACATTATATCAAAAGTCATATAAAACGTCTTTATGATTTTGAATGTGGTGTTATTTGGATAACATTTGTATAATATACAAAAAACGTTAGTATTGTATTGAAACATTTAAGAACAAAAAAATAAATTGTATCTAGATCATATTTGACTTAATGACAAAAAATGTAAATATTAAAACGTAAGACATCTGAGACCAAACAAAAAATCCAACTTTATCTAATGAGATCATACTTAACTTTGAAACATATAAGCATTAATGCGGGGTCTACAATAGCAGTCTTAAAGTCGTACGTCGTAGAAATTGATCAATCACAGTTGAAGTTCAGAAGAATAATCGATTGTAATTGGTCAATTTCTATGACGTACGACTTTAAGACTGCTGTTGTCGACCCCGCATAAAAGATATCTAAGATGTCTAAGAACAAAAAAAACGAAAACTTTATCTGTGAGATCAGGATATTGATCACGAAACTTTTCTAAAGTGAAAGAAAAGTAATAAAAAAAAAGTAACGACGCACGTAACAAATCAACATATTTAAGTTTTTAATATCAACGTCTTTGGCATGTAAAATATTATGAAAGTTTTTAAGATGTTTATGGCATTTATATTTATGTAGTGCGATTTTGTTGTAAATCTTTCAGGACAGTAACAAGATTGTTTATCGCTTCAATTTTGTCTGTTGCAATTTTTTTTTTATCTTCCCAAATTTCTTTCTTCAATTGTAACGATTGTGATTTCTTTTCCTCGACAAGTCGTAATATTTCTTCTTGAAATTGGATTTTCTCTTTCTTTAATGTCCTTCTTTTTTTTGTTGGTAAAATATTTTCTTGGATATCTACCTGAGTCTCTTCTTGATATGTGCCAGCTGAGTCATCCTTCAAGGTAAGTGTTTCTGGTTTAAAAGTTGAACCCAGGGATTCCTTCGGAGGATTTACACTCTTTTTCTCCGCAAAAACTTCATGCATTTGATGGAAATATTTCCAAGTGATGGCACTTTCGCCTGTTCGTTTCAATTTACTTACATTCCGATTGTAAGTAACTTGGAGATTTTTCCACTTGTTGACCAGATCATCTTTTGTTACTTTGTAACCTTTTTCTTCAAAAACTTGAACAATTAAATTCCAATATGGTGTCTTTCGGCTATTTGGGTTTTCAAACTTGTCATTCATACTAAGACGTTGTTCAAGTAAAAGTTGTATTTCTGCGTCTGTCCAACTCTCTTTAGTGGCATCTAAAATTGAAACAAAGAATTATTTTACTTATAAAACTCATAAATATAATACTTATGTATATCTTAGGAACTCCAAAGTAACTGCCACAATTAATTTCTTTTATTATATTTTGTGTTCAAATTTTTGTGATAATTTTTTTAATTTTTCATAAAATAGTTTGATTCAGTTTGCCAATCATTTACAATAAAAATAATATAATTTTATTTGCTTCATTATTTACCTTTTTTATCTATAAAATTTAAGTTTGGAAGTGAAGATGGAACAGTAGCAAGTGAAAGTCCAGAAGTTGTTATTGAATTCAAATCAATCAAATTGAAAGCTTGAGGATTGTTGATACCTATAAATTGTGATAGTGCAAAGGAACATAAATATATATAATAAAAAAATCATACAATAGTTATAGATTAAAGAAAATATAATATCATAAAAATCACTAATTTATACAATTCTATAGAAACAGAAATTATATTAGGAAATACTTTACCCCAATTGATGTTCTAGCTTTATCACTAATATTATAATATATATTTATTATTATATCTACATTAAAATCTAAATATTTTTATTTTATGATTATTGTACATACCTTGTATTGTTGAAGTTGTTGGTTCTGACATTACAAGCATCGGAGAAGTTGAAGGTTGTGTGCGTATAACATTTTCAGGAAGTGATGATGGCAGGATTGAAATGTTATTTAATGATTTCTCAGATCTTTCCAAATTAACTGGAGATGAAGTAGCTTTATAGCCAGGAACGACTGTAACAAAACTGTATCTGAGATAAATTCATAAAAACAAACCACAAAAAGTTACTGAATTTGTTTATACAAAACCCATTTTTTTCAACAGATTACTTTAAATTTATATTCTTTATAAATGTGCATTTTTAGGTTAATTTAATCGCAAATATGAATTAAAAGACTTCATAGTTTTGTTGCATTACCAGTATTACTTACCTTGCATTACTTTTACTTTTGTGGGATCTACTTGGAGGAGTTTTTCTCCACCTTCTTTATTCTGAACTTTTATAACATAACTCATGTTGAATTAATTTTTCAAGTAACGCTCAACCGGCTTAATGATGGATACTTTTCACATTCGTTTACGCAGTACTGCGAGCAGAGCATCCAGAGCAGGACCTCCGAGATGGCTGCGCAGATAGGCTGCAGCTATGCTTAAACGAACAACAAACTGCGCTGCAGTCGGTTGTACAGGCGGAGTAAACGAACGACATCTGCGACATTCTGCGGCAGTCACTGCATAAACGAATGCACCCTATGTGCCAAGGCTCATAGCGGTTACGACGAGCGTTATGCTTGTAT